>NW_004949137.1:1674067-1692829 GCF_000317375.1 Microtus ochrogaster | reverse complement strand
TTTATAGATTCAATGCAATCCCCATCAAGGTCCCATCAAAATTCTTCACAGATCTTGAGAGGACAATAATCAACTTTATATGGAAAAACAAAAAAACCCAGGATAGTACAATAAGATTGTACCATCCCTGACTTCAAACTCTATTACAGAGCCATAGTATTGAAAGCATCTTGGTACTGGCATAAAAACAGAGAAGTTGACCAATGGAATCAAATAGAAGACCGGGATTTTAACCCACAATCCTATGAACACCTGATTTTTGATAAGGGAGCTAAAAGTTTACAATGGAAAAAAGAAAACATCTTCAACAAATGGTGCTGGCATAATTGGATGTCAACCAATAGAAAATTGAAAACAGATCCATATCTATCACCATGCACAAAACTCAAGTCCAAATGGATCAAAGAACTCAATATCAATCTGAACACACTAAACCTGATAGAAAAAGATTTTTAAAGAACATTATCAGTAACATGAAAACTAGCATTTGTTTTGACCATTAGTTCTATTTTCACAATTATATAACCTGCAACTAATATACTAGAAATTGCTAGGTTATGATAGATTATGAAGGCTACAATTATGATGGAAGCATTTGATTATATGCATTCATACTAATGGCACAATCTTCATTTGCAAGTTTGTAAACACTTCAGACTCTATTGCCTACTGACATTATCTTACTCTGTTGACAGAATACACTATTTTTATCTCCATCCATTGCAGGACTAAGATTCTATGGTGATATTTGAGATAATCATCAGTGTGATAGTGGGGCCAGGACAGTTCAGGCACCCTCTCCTCTGCTGTCCAAGGACTTAGCTGGGGCCATCCCCATGAACACCTGCAATGCCGTCTAGAGCCAAGTCTCTTGCCAACCCTAAAATGGATCCTTTACTGTAGGTATCTTCCTCCATGCTCCTATATCTGCCCTTCCTCCATCTCCAGCCTCCCACTCCACAATCTGTTGCCAGTTCTTCCCTTCTCCCTTTCCTCTCCCTCTTTCCCCTTCCTCCAAGCTCACTCCCACCCCTGTCCCGACCCCCATGCTCACAACTTCTGCCCTGCAATCTTGTTTGATTCCAATTTCCAGGAGAATCTATATATGTGTTTCTTTGGGTTCACCTAGTTATTTGGCTTCTCTGCACTTGTGAACTATACAGGCTTAATGTCCTTGGTTTATGGCTAGAGTCTACAAATGAGTGAGTACATACAATATTCAAATTTTTAGGTCTGGGTTATCTCACTCATGATAGTATTTTATATTTCCATTCATTTGCATGCAAAATTCAAGATGTTGTTGTTTGTTTTAACACTGAGTAGTACTCTAATGCATATATATTCCAAACTTTCTTTATCTATTCTTCCATTGAGGGGCATCTAGGTTATTTCCAGGTTCTGACTATTACAAATAATGCTGCTATGAACATAGTTAAACAAATGTTTTTGTAGTATTATAGGGTGTCAGGAGCCATTTCAGGCTTCCCCTTTCTCACATCTCACAGGGCCTTGAAGTAAAAATCTTGAGACAAGAAAACTTAAAGTTAGCCAAAACATTACATGCTGACTGTGGAGACTCAAGCTCTGGAAAGCACCACAGAGTGTCTTCATGGCTTGCTGCTTATCACTAACAGCAGGTGTTCTGGCCACTGACCTTGCAACTGCCCTGCTTAGCTGTCAAACTGCCCCACTTAGCTCCCTAGCTCCGAGCCCCTCCTTTCTGTCCCCCTTTTTTCAGTCCCCCCCCCACCTGAGCTCCTTTCTGAGGAGTATTTAAGACATGAAACTTGCTTCAATAAAGGGATGCCTTGACAAGGAATACTGCTTGGCGTCTGTTTCTCCTCCCACCCATGTCTTTCAGATAGTGCCTCTTCAAGACCTTGGAGTAACTTAGGACCTACTGGGCAGGTCAATAGGGCATCTCTTGGGTATATTCCCAAGAGTGGTATTGTTGGATCCTAAGGTAGGTTGATTCAGAATTTCCCGAGAAACTGCCACAGTGATTTCCAAAGTGGTTGCACAAGTTTGCATTCCCACCAGCAATGGATGAGTGTTCCCCTTACTTCACATCCTCTCCAGCAAAGGCTATCATTGGTGTTTTCGATTTTAGCCATTCTGACAGGTGTAAGATGGTATCTCAAAGTTGATTTGCATTTTCCTGATTGCTAAGGAAGATGAAAATGACCTTAAGTGTCTCTTGGTCATTTGAACTTCTTTTATTGAGAATTCAGTGTCCCATTTTTAATTGGGTTAATTAGAATTTTCATATCCAGTTTCTTGAGTCTTTATATATTGAGTCTTGAGTTTTTATATATTACCTTTATATACCTTTGTCTAATGTGGGGTTGGGAAGATTTCTCCCATTCAGTAGGATGCCTATTTGTCTTAATGCAGTGTACTTTGCTTTACAGAAGTTTCTCAATTTTAGGAGGTCCCATTTATTCAATAATTTTTATTTTGCTGTGTGTCAATGTATTGGTATATGTATGATTTTTGTACGTAAGTTTTCTTGATCACTACATGTGTAGCAGTCTGGGGAAAGATTTCTAGTATATGTATCTGAAAGTTCTAGCTTTGATCTTAATTCCATGATAACATGGATCATTAAGTAAAATCATGTTTTAAAGATTTGGATGGTAGTAAAAAACAGAACAAAAAGGAAAGCATACAAGAAGTTTCAAAATGTTAAAATATTAAAACTATTCAAACTTGTTTGAATTATACATTTCAATGTGAAGAAAAAAATAACCAGTGAGAGAACTGAGAAGTTCCTTAGATATTAACACACAAATTGGAGATCTAAGACTGTATATTTCAGGGAAAATTCTCAAAGTTTCCAGACTAGTGTAAGATCAATATTTATTATAAATTTGAGACACATCAGCTAGTACTCTACTTTTCAATATACATTTCACAGAGTTTGTAATGATTTGTACTGAATTGTTGTGTTAGATAAAAACAAATGTGCTAATTATAAAGATATGCATTTAAGTGAGTTATACTTAGTAAGATTTTGAATGAATCTTCATTACATGCTTATCATCTATAAATTGATATTCTGAGAAAAACTTCAAATATAGCCAATATTAGCCTTGTCATGAAAGATCCATGTCTTAATGCTCTGCTTATAAGTCAAGCTAAAATACCTATAAGATATAAAGAGATTCACTGAGAAAAAGAATTTCTAAAATCTATTTTCTTTTCCATTAACATATATGATATAAGCAGTGTAGAATGCATTTGAATAGTTAAATGTTTAGTCCATGATTTAACAGAATTATTCCTATTTTCAAATTTTTAGCATTATTTTGACAATAGTTAAAATACACTGATTTGCAAGTTTTTCAAATAAAATATAGTTTGTATGTTTAGTCTTCTTGTTGTACATGAGTTACCTAGATTTGTTCACCTGGCATATCTGTTATTTGTCCTCCTAGTGTTACTACTCTTTCATTGAGAAGAATATTATTTAGAGTTAAATTATGTTCCTTGGTATGTGTTTGCCAGATTTAATGTATTACTTGATGGATAGATACTTTCCACATTTTGATTATTTAAATAACTCTGCTATGACAATGGTGTTGAAGAACATTTATAAGCTGTCTCAGAAGAAAGATTGTCATTAATTGGCCTGTTTTACTTTGATCTTTTTTTTACAAGCTATTTTACGGTCTTGTCAATTGCCTGCAAAAATCAATATCCTAGCCACCAAAATTAAGGATTCATGTTCTCTACATTCTTAACAATATCCATTAATGCTTATATTTCTGGTAATAACAATGATAGGCATATAATTTGACATTTAACAGAGGTTTTGATTTGTGTTGCTTTGAGATTAATGGTAGTAAACATGTTTTCAAAGTCCTACTGACCATTATGGTATTCAACATAAAATCCTGGAAAAAATATCTTTTCAGGTCATTTCCTACTTTACATAAGTTTATTTAATTTTCTTTCACTTAGTTGCAGGAGACTTTACAAATTTAACTCATAATCTCATTATTTTTATATAGTTTGCAGTTTTGAAAACACATATGCAACTTGTCATTTCCTTTGTTGTTTCCTTTGCAGAAGACTTTTATTTGCATAAGTCATTTTGTTAAAGTGATGTATAATTATAATATTAAATAGATTTAAATATAATTAATTATAATTATATCATATTTAAATATGATATAATTACATTTTTTTGCCTACATCCATAGGGAAAAACTGCTGTCAGTCCTAGAGAGCCCTCTATTTCCAGTAAAGGTTTATAAAATCAGAATTTTCACTGATGTTGAAAATGAGGGATTAAAAATCAGCTTTAAACAAGAATACTACTACTTTACTATCTATAACTCTGGAAACAAAGTGCTAGTGACAGAATTTAAAGGTCAGAAAACAGAGAAGAGTGCTGGAAATGTTAACATCTAGGTAAGACATAGACATTGTGATTAGCAAGTCATAATAGTTGTGGTTGCCTGCAATAGATCTGCAAAGAATGAACCTACTGATACTCAGGAGGGAAAAGGGAAGAATTCACTGCACCCTAACTCTTTCTGTTTAATTATTGGCTGAAAGATTCAATGATATATGGAGCTATTACCTTCGTGTACATACTGTGGTTCCTAGTTTTGCTTTTATTATTTTGTTGTTGCCTTTTTAAAAAAAATAAATGTGACATATCCAAGAGTCACCCGAGAGAATTAAGAAAATACCTCAATAAAACCAGTAAATAGACAAGCTTTGAAGGCATTTTTTTTATTGCTGTGGGAGTTTCCACACTATTGTGCTTGGTACTTCCTATAGGTAACCAGTCATGGAATGGATAGGAAAACAATCTGAACAGACTGAAAACCAACCCCTGGAGTTGATATACTTGCCTAGAACTTAAGAAAAAGTCCTCAGCTTTATGAGAGGCCAGGCAATATCAAGGAACCCCATGGAAGACAACTCCTACCTTCCACTAACAGTTCTAAAAACCTGCCCAACAAACCCAAATTTCACTGCCTCTATACTAGAACATATAGCCCTGACAGCTTTACCTGCTTGTTCTATCGACCTGAGATTGATGGAGGAAGGTCATTGGTTAAAAAAATAAAGAAACTGCTTGGCTGGCCCTCATAGGTTAAAACATAGGTGGGAGGAGTAAACAGAACAGAATGCTGGGAGGAAGAGGAAGTGAGCTCAGACTGACAGCTCTGCTCTCTGGAGGAGAGACGCCATGCTCCCGGCTCCTGGGCAGACGCAGGGATAGCTATGCTCTCTGAGGCACACGCGATGAAGCTCTGACCCAGGATGGACATAGGCTAGAATCTTCCCAGTAAGACCGGTGCTTACAGATTATTAGAGATGGGTTGATCGGGATATCAGAATTAGCCAGTAAGGGCTAGAGCTAAAGGGCCAAGCAGTGTTTAAATGAATACAGTTTCCCTGTAATTATTT
This sequence comes from Microtus ochrogaster, assembly GCF_000317375.1. NCBI lineage: Eukaryota > Metazoa > Chordata > Mammalia > Rodentia > Cricetidae > Microtus > Microtus ochrogaster. Next base: position 1,687,402 of record NW_004949137.1, on the reverse strand, counting down.
CGGGTAAAGCTAGCCTTGCGGGCAGCGGGGTGCTGGGGATGCAGCCCCGTAGCTCTTATCACTACACGAGATAAATACCACCTACCATCCAAGAAACTACTTTATGTTCACCCAATGTCCCCAGACTGTACACCCTCCCCTGGACTACATGTGTTGACCTATAACTTGAGAAGAAGACTTTGATTTATTGGAGGTCAGGGCAAATTACAAAACACCAGGCCTCAAAAGCTCTAAAGGAAATACCTGAACTGAACCTGAAGACTTGCTTGTCTCCAAAACCCTTGGCAATTTGGGTCAGATGACAAGAGAGAAAAAAGAAACCAAGGAATAAAACACACATCAAACAAAGAGAAATATAGGAATCAACAACTTTACCTATAACCATTGCAAATTCAGATGCCTAAATGATAATGTAAGGACATAATCAATAACAAAAAGGGAAATATGTCATCACCAGAACCATGCTATCAGTAACAGCAAGAACTGAACAATCTAATACAGTTAAAGCACAAGAAAATTAACTTAAAAATTGCATTATGAAGATGATAGAGTTTTTTAACTTTTAAGGACATGATTATCATCATTATCATCATCATCATCATCATCATCAAATGAAAAATGCCCTAACTAAATTGAGACAAAGACAAATAAAAAGGGATGAAATTTAAAAAAAAATCACAAAATGATGTCAAGAACGCCAAGAAAAAACAAATAGGAGAAGGAGACAGTTAAATAACTGAAAATGCATATATAAGCAATAAAGAAAACACAATCTGAAGAATTCAGGAAATGAAAAATTAGTGTAGGAAATGAGAAGCTAAAGAGTATACAAGAAAAGGGAGAGAAAAATCTCAGGCTTTAAAGATACTATAGAGAAAATAGATTCATTGATCAAAGAAAATGTTGAATCTAAAAAGTTACTAACACAAAATAGCAGAACATCTATGAAAAAACAAAGCCTAAGAAAAATAGTAATAGAAGGAGAAGAAATCAAGCTCAAAACACCGAAAGTTTGTGTGTGTGTGTGTATTTTATAAATATATATATTTATGATATATATATGATAGTTCAACATCAAATTTAGAAGTTAAATCAGACTGAAGAGTTGGAAATATGTTTCAATCAAATGGAGCTAAGAAACAAGCTGGTGTAGCTATTCTGATATCTAGTAAATAGACTTACAACTAAATTTAATCAAAAGAGATGGAGAAGGATATTTTATATTCATCAAAGGTAAAATCCACCAAAATGATGTCTCAATTCTCCACATATATGACTGGTGTGGGAGGTCCTTCTATCTATGTGTTGCTTTTATTGTTTAATGAATAAGGAACTGATTTAGCCTATAGCGTCAAGGAAGAAGGCTTAGTCCGAGGGATGCCATGGGGATTCCACCAGAGATAAACATGCTGAAAAATGCTGGTATGCCACAACCTCATAATGAAATACTGATTAATTAAAATGGGTTAAATAAATATGTAAGAGTTAGCCAATAAGAAGCTATAGCTAATAGGCCAAGCAGTATTTTAATTTATATAGTTTCCTGTGGTTATTTCAGTTCTGGGTGGCCGGGATGAACTAGCAGCCTCCATACAACAAATTGGCACCAACGCCGACAACTAAAATCCACTTAAAGCTAGAGAAAGCTTAAAAAGTAATTTTAGACACAAAATAACAGAATTAAGCTTGGCTTCTTGGTAGCCAGCGTTTTGCTGGTGGCATGCTGCAAATCCTTTAAGAGATGTTTACATAATTCAGACATAGAAGGAAAAGACCTGCTCCATTTTGGGCCACGCTGCCAGTGCAACCTCTAACTCTTCCAGAAGACCAAATATGTGGATGGGTTTGTAAGCAGCGTACTGCAGCTTGCTTGCTGGCAACTTGAACAAGCTCTGTGCCTGGAAATGGGGCAAATTTAGAAACCACTTATCAAAGTTAAATGAAGATCAGATAAACAAATTAAGTAGACCTAAAATATAGAAGTAGTTATTCAAAGCATCTTAACTAAAAAAATCCAAGGTCAGATGTTTTTAATGCAAAGTTCTATCAGACTTTCAAGGAAAAGGTAAAGTCAGTGCTCCTCAAATAATTCCAGAAAGTGGAAACAGAAGGAACATTATTAAATTCTTTCTATGAAAGCCCAGTAAACCTGATAACTGAACTACAAAAAACACAAGAAAGAACTAGATAGAATAGCAGACCAATTTACCTTATGAAAATCAATCAATAAAATAAGTTAAACAAACCCAATAACACATAAAAAAAAACCCTCCCACCATGAACAAGTAGGCTTCATTCAGAGGTGCAGATAACATTCAACATACAGAAACTCTTTCAATATGATCTACCATATAGACGAGCTCAAAGAGGAAAATCACATGATCATCTCATTGAATGCTGAAAAACTTTTGACAGGATATAAAACGATGTCATGCCTGTCTTGAAAATAAAAAAATAAATAAAAATAAAAACATGTCATGGTTGATGTCTTGCAGAGATCAGGGATATAGAAGACATATATAAATATAATAAGAACAGTGTATAGCAAGCCAATCAAAATCTTTTAATTAAATGGAGAGATGCTGAGGGCATATTTCACCACACCAAAGAATATGAGAAAGTTTTCACTGTTTCCATACATATTAATACAGTACCTGCTGCTCTAGCTTGAGCAATAAGACAACTAAAGAAAATCAAGGTAATACAAATTAGAAATCAAGAAGTCAAAATAGTCACAGATGATATGATATGATAGTATATATAAGTAATTCCAAATATTCTACAAAGAAACTCCTACAGCTGAGAAAAACCTTAGTTAATGACTGGATACAAGAACAATAAAATATATCAATACAGCTCCTATATACAAATGATAAACCAGCTAAGAAATAAGTCAGCGAATCAACACCCTCAACTAAAATAAAATATGTTGGTGCAACTCTAAATAAGTGAAAGTTCTCTAAGCCAAGAACTTTATGTCTTTGAAGAAAATAACTGGAGAAAATATCAAGAAGATAGAAAGATCTCCCAATGCTCATGCATTGATAGAATTAACATAGTAAAAATGGAGATTTTACTTAAAGCAATCTACAGATTTAATACAATCACCATTAAAATATTAAAATAATTCTTTACAGATATTTAAAGAACAATACTCAACTTCATAACAAAAAATAAAAATTCCAGGAGAGCTAAAATTTCCTGTATAATAAAAGAACTTCCAGAGGTATCACCATCCTTGATTTCAACTATATTACAGAGCAATGGTATTGGCATAAAAGCAGACAGTTGGATCAATGAAATCAAATAATGAACCAGAAGTAAATCCACACACCTATAGGCACTTGATTTTTTTATAAAAGACTCCAAAATTATACAATGTATAAAAGAAAGCAGCTTCAACATATGGTGCTAGCATAACTGGATGCTGGCACGTAGAAGAATGCAAATAGATCGTTGCAGAAAACTCAAGTCCAAGTGGACCATTTACCTGGATATAAAACCAGATACACTGAATCTGATAGAAAAGAAAGAAGGGAATAGCCTAAAAAGCATTGTCATATACAATTCCCTGAACACAGCACCAACCATGTAGACTAAGATCAACAAATAAAAGAGGGGACTTCATGAAACTGAAAAGACAAAAAATACAATAAAAAAACAAAACAACAGACAAAAGAATGGGAAAAAATCTTTACCAAACCCACATCTGATAGAGAGACAATAATCAAAATACATAAAGAACTCAAGAAAGTAGATATCTAAAAATCTAAATAAATTATTTTAAAAATGTGGTAAAAATCTAATTAGAGAATTCTCAACAGAGGAATCTCAAATGACTAAGAAACACTTTAAAAAGTTCAACACACTTAGCCATCAGAAAATTGCAAATCAAAACAACTCTCAGATTCTATCTTACACCTGTGAGAATACAGAGCAAGGGGCATACTCTTCCATTGCTGATGAAAGTGCAAATTTGTACAGTCTCACTGGAAATCATTATTACAGTTTTTCAGAAAAGTGAGAAATCTACCAAAAGATGCAACTATACCACTATTGGGAATATACCCACAGAACTCTCTATCCTCAATTATATTCATTTCAGCTTTATTTGTAGTAAGCTTATTCTGGAAATAACTTAGATGTCCTTCAATTGAAGACCATATAGGGCTGGAGAGATGGCTCAGCCGTTAAAGGCTAGGCTCACAACCAAGACCATATAAAGAAAATGTGGCACATTTACACATTAGATTATTACCAAGCTGTTAAAATGATGACTTTAGGAAATTTGAAGGTAAATGGATGAAAATAGAAAAGCAACATCCTGTGTGAGGTGACCCAGATTCAGTAAGACAAAATTTGTAAGTGCTCACTCATAAAAGGATATTTTCCGCAAAATAAAGGATAAGTATACTATACTTTCCAGATCAAGAGGGACTGTTTAACAAGAAGGGTTCAAGAGAGGACATCTGGATCTCCCTGGGGAGAAGTATCAGAAAAATTTTCATGGATGGACTTTTGACAGGTGAAGATGGAAACATAAAAATCAGGTTGGAGGGAGACAGTGGGTGAGAAAACTGGAAGATACTCCTGAAAAGGGGGCATTTCAGGATAAGATAGAAATCCTGACACAGAGGAATCTACTTCAAGTCTTTCCTGGTAACAGGAGATAACCAGTTTAGGCCACATACCTGCCATTACTAGGAGTCTTAGTGGGAGTTATCCTTGTAGATTCCCAGCCACATAACCTTTGACTTGCAATCTGTCCTGACTATGGGATGTTCTGGAGTGAGCGTGCCCCAGAGATTGGAGGAGTGTACAACAAAAGACTTCTAGCTAAAACCCATCAGAGCAGAGTAAACCCAACCTTGACACTGCCTGGAGTATGAGGTCCATTAGGCTGGATGATAAAGAGAGGTAAAATAGAGCCAAACACAACTGGAGGAATAGAGTCAATGTAATGATGCCTAATATATTCAGCTATCTTCAGAAATTGGTGACTATCTCAACTGTCTTCAGAGAAACTTCATCCACAAACTGATGAAAAGATTCAGACCCACAAGCAAACATTTTGCAGAGCTTAGGGAATCCTACAGAATATGGGGATAATAGGTTATACGAGTCTGAGGAGTCAAGGATGCCAGAAGAAAATTTACAGATTCCACTCACCTCGGATCACAGAGACTGAACAAACAACCAGGGATCCTGCATGAAACTGACCTATTTACTCTGCATATATGTTACACCTGTACAGCTTTGTCATCTTGTCAGGATTTCTTTTGGGCTGCTAGCTTGTTCCCAAATAATGACATGAAATCTTCTAATTAATTATGAAAGCTCATAGCTTAGATTTTTTTCCTACTAGTTCTTATAATTTAAATTAAGCCATTACTATTAATCTATGTACTGTCACATGGCTTATGGCTGGTACCTCTCCTCCTGCATGTCCTGCTCCTGCAGGGTCTCACTGGATTCCCTTGAATGCCTTGATTATCTCCTCTTCCTTCTACTCTCTGTTTGGAAGTCCCGCCTATCTCTCATGTCTAACTAATGACTTTTAAGTTTTTATTATTCTAATTACAGCATACATCTTCACAGTGTACAAATATCTCACAGCATGTCTCCTAACTATGAAAATAGGTGCTATTTCTGACTCTTTTTCAGGCTTTTGGAAGCCAACAATTCATATCAGTTCACCTTGCCCTTCTTTATTACATGGGGAGGTGCTTAGTCTTACTACAACTTGATATGCCATGTTTTGTTCAAATCCTTTCCTGAACAAAAAAGGAAGAGGGTCATATGTGGGGTGGGGAGAGAGGAGGTGTAGGGAAGAGGGACTGTGAGAAAAGGAAGGAGAAAAAACTGAGGCCAGAGTGTAAAATAAATAAGATTCAATGAAAGAAAGAGAGGAAGAGAGAAAGAAAGAAAAGGAAAGGAAAGAAAGGAAAAGAAAAGAAAGGCATTTGTACCAACCAGGATAAGCAGGATTTTGTGGCCTCTGAATGAGTTCCTACCTACAGATCTTCTTTTGAATTTCTCCATTCATTTCCCTAGATGGTGTATTACTAACTATAAAATGAAAGAAATAATTTTCTCCCGATATCATTTTTCTGCCATAGAGTTTTGTCACAACAATAGCAACTCAAACTAAGACATGTATTCATTGATGACCTGAGGTGGTCAAATGAACAGTTCTAATTCAATGTTCAGATATATGGTCCTGATTAAAATAGCCTGGTCATAGAACAAAAATCTAAATTTGTTCCCTTAAATGCTTGTGCTAGAACTATAATCTCAAAAGGAACCCTGTGAGGATATGGGTCTTCAGAAACTTGAGCTGGTATGAATGGGACACTGTCTTGAAATGATTTCTGGTTCCACAGGAAGAGCATTCAGGACAGTGCTCACTCTGTAGATTTCTGCCTTTTCAATGTGGACAAAAGAATAGTCTAAGAACTTACACTTCCTTTTTTGTAGGATTTCTCAAACTCCAAAATATTTAGTCAATACATTTTATAATTTGTATATATATTGCTTAATCTAAGATGTTGGTATAAAACAGATGAATATATATCAATATATTTTATGTCCTTATTTCCCTACATTTATATGAAATCACAAGAGAATACAAATATCATATGTAATTATAGGAACAAAATATATATAAATAAATTACAAGATGTATTGTCTTATTGTGTGAATCCTTAGGCCATCAACTCCCATAGTAGATCAGGACAATTTTTGTTTTCAAAAACTGGCATTTGTTACCCACATTGTTTTGGATTTTTTTTGTATTCCTCAGAAAAATGAAGCTTACCATTAAATTATACTATTAGTAATTGTTATCAAACTATTTTTTCTCAATTTAGTTCTTAAAAGAATTCCAGAAAAATTTCTCAGAATCCCCTTTTGTTACTCAACTATGCATTAATTTTACATTTTGGTTTAAGATATAACACTTTCAGAGAAACTTCTATGAATGTTTTGTATGAAGGCCTTTGGTATGCCAGTAAGAACCTGAGGGGAAACTGGAATAAAATAAACACATTGATTTTGGGAGAAGCAAATTTAAATCATTTACAAGAGATTTTACTGTTTAAAGAAATTGAAAATTGATAATTTTAGATTTTTCCACATATGCACATTTATTGTAAGCATTGTTCTATATTTGTTTTATTATGTGTTCATATAAAAATAACCTGTGTTGACCAGTTATTGAAGAAAACAATGCACCAATTAGCTGACACAATATGTTCAGCTCTACTGGCAGATTCTTTATTAATGAATATGGAAGCATATCCTATAAGCCAAGTAATTTATTAATGTGGAAATAATCTGTTTAAATAGCTTAAATGCTTGGCAAGCCCTATAGAAGACAGTTTTAGCATAAAGATTAATAACCAGAACACTGAAACATCAGAAGAACACAATAAATAAAGCTGGCAATATTAAAACTCCATGTCAGATAATGAGATAGATTTGTAAACCCTTGAGTGACGTCTAAATAGAAAGAAACTCAAGCATTGAAGAAGTTACCAGATCTGGTTGTTCTTAGAATGTCAGAGTTGATAGCATGAGTTATTTACCTAATATGGATTCCTGGTTAAAATTGGGATTCTGGGTGTATAAAAATATATTTAGTGGAAGAGAGGGAAGCTTAGTGATTAAAAAATTCCTTTACACAAATGTGAGGATAAATGTTGGAATCCCCAACTCCCATTTAAATGTCAAGTAGGTGTGGTTGCCCAGGTGTACTCTTAATCCTTAGGAGGAGAAACTCGATAAATAGACTAACATTATGTGAGCTCTATGTTCTGCAAGACACAGTAACTCATTGTATAAGGTAGGGAATAATTGACAAAGACACTCTCAATGCAACTATATGGCCCCTACACATAAACACATACACAGATTTATAAATGCATCTACCTGTATGCACACATGGGTCTATACACTCATATAAAAATTACTAAAATCTTTTGACTAATTACCTTGCTAAAAATCATAAACATGAATGTCAAGGATGAGATAACAACCTAAGGGCTTGGCCTGCAAAGATTGTACAAAAGTTAAGGAGCAAAATATGGTCAATGATAAAACAGTTTATTTTATCTCATCCAAAAAAAGTTTAGTTTACATGAAAGGAAGGAGTTGTCTCAAATTTGTATTTAAGATATCTTCTTGAATTTGTTATGGCACGAGTGACCAAATTTTTATATTTGGTTTTGTACACTTGTGAATTTATTTAAGCCAATTCTTCCCTCTTTCTTCTTTGAAAATAAACTTTAAGATATGAAAGAAATGTCATTTAATGTATCTATAGAATGAATAAAAAGTAGATAAATATCTGTCACGTGGAAGAACAAGCTTATTTTCACTGTAACTAGGAAAAACAAAACTTACATTCTAGCCAACATCATGCTTTACTATGACATGCAATAACACTAAGTACGATGACAAGACATATCACAAAGATCACTAGTTCTCTTATTAATCAAATCTCTTCTTCTTTTCACTTTTTGTTTTACAGTTCTGAAAGATTAGATTCTAACAATATATTAACAAACCTCAAGGCTATAAAAATGTTAACTCCAAGTGAATCATATGCTGTGCAATATAGTTGTGCACTTTAAGAAGAAAATAAAAACTAAGCTTACTGTAAATTAAATAATACAAAAATGTTGCTTTCTGGCTTTTTAAACATCCTTTCTTTTACAAATACACCACAGACATTTTCCCAGGAGTGGCACAACCCATATATGCCTTCAAATCTCAAGCATTAATCAAGAAAAAAAAAACTCTCATATTCTTGCATGTAGACAATCTTAGGGGAACAATTCTTTAATTAATGATCTAGTTTCACATATAAATATATTTTATGTCAAGTTAACCAAATATACCTACCATAACATATTTTAATTAAATTTTCCATTATTATAACGTTGCTCCTAACTAAATGGATACAGTTTGAATAGAATATTCTCAGGAATACTTTCTTTTTCTGCTTAGGTCTTTGTATTCTCAGCAATACTTTCTTTGTATGCTTAGGTGAACCTTCTAATACTGCATTGCAAAGTAAAATAAATCTTACATTTCTCTCATCTACACAGGTACAGGGGGTCTTTAGCTTTATTAGAATGTAATTTTGAACTCAATCCCCTTAGCCATTTCTTATTTTGTTCTGCATAATTGATATCCAATCATTATTCAGCTAAATTTAAAGATAACCAAACACGTTACTTTCAAGATACTGTCTATTATCTTTATTTCTTCCTTTCAGTTTAACTAATAATGGGAATAAGAGTTAACATTGAAATATTTCAAATTTAGAAGATGTATGGGTTTAAATTATACTCCACTAAATGTAGCAGTGTCCTGTTCTGGTGCAGTGGGGAATCTTCTTTAGCCTCTTCAATCATGACAATGGCCCCATATAAGCCCAGTCATAGAGAAAAATATAAAAGATTATCTTTGACCTTTTCTTCTTGAAAGAAAATGAATTGACTATAGTAGTTTTAAAACATTATATTTTAAGTATTAATACTTAAAATTTAATCAGAAGATAGCAAGGACACATTTATCAATCATAGTATTAGGGACCATGAAAGTTTGTTTGTGAAGGGAGTCCCTGCTGCCCTGGGTGGTAACTAGACAAATGCATGCAGATGTCTGTGAATATGGCTTTAATAGAAATGACAGTAACATGATCCTACTCTGTATGTTTTTCATCTACGGTTCTATTTATATCAACAGATTCTCTCTAATTTAGATGCTTGGTATCTAGTCACATATTTTTTTGGGGGGGGGTGTTTGAATTTTCCATGCATTTATATCATACAGTTTTATAAAATGACTCTTCTATTCTTTCTCTTCAACTATTCTCCTATCCTACCACCAATATTTTTTTTTCTCAATTGCACATGCTCTTACTATTTTATTTAGGCCCACGTAGTCTACTGGATAGTATCATTGTGTGCATGTATTACATGTTATCTACTGCAGCATAGGTAGCTGCATTATTGAAAAAGACTGTGCCCCTCCACTCAGAAACCATCAGTTTCCTACAGTCCCTTATTAGAGGTTGGACTTCTTGAATACTTTCCATCTCTATCATGTTATTTTGGTTGGCTGGAACTACACTAATAACCAGCCTTGTAAAATATGCCTACTTTCAAAGTAGTGGCATATGTGTTATAGGTGTAGCCAGCACCTTCATGATTGGATTAAGTCCCACTAAATCAAGAGATAGCTATACCTAGCATGATTACTAGGGGTAAGTGTCAGATATAAGGTGTAGGTCATGGACTCTAGGAAAATACATGATACTCTCAAAATGCACACAATAATAAATCATCAGTCCAAAGAGTTATCATTATAGTCATAGAGAAGTAAATAGCTTAATTCTTTTCAGAGAAGTTTCTTTTAGCAGAAGATGACCACTAACACACAGACCCACAATACAAAATCTCAAAGATCATTACAGACAACAGAGCTAAAGACTGTAAGACCCAAGATATTCATCAGTATGGCAATAGGATAGGGCCATTTCAGGCTCCCTCTCGTCAGCTGCCCAAGGAACTAGCTGGGGACTTCTCCTTGGACACCTGGGAACCCCTCTAGAATCAAGTCTCTTGCCAACCCTAAAATGGCTCTTTTAATTAAGATATATATACTTCCCTGCTCCCTTATCTACCCTTTCTATATCTTGCATATTACCATAGAAACTTCATCTGGTGATAGATGGAGATAGAGACAGAGACCCACATTGGAGCACTGGACTGAGCTCCCAAGGTCCAAGTGAGGAGCAGAAGGAGGGAGAACATGAGCAAGGAAGTCAGGACCGCGAGGGGTGTACCCACCCACTGAGACAGTGGGGCTGATCTATTGGGAGCTCACCAAGGCCAGCTGAACTGGGACTGATGGAGCATGTGATCAAACAGGACTCTCTGAATGTGGCGGACAATGAGTGCTGACTGAGAAGCCAAGGACAATGGCAATGGGTTTTGATCCTACTATATGTACTGGCCTTGTGGGAGCCTAGTCTGTTTGGATGCTCACCTTCCTAGACCTGAATGGAGGGGGGAGGACCTTGGACTTCCCACAGGGCAGGGAACCCTGACTGCTCTTTATACTGGAGAGGGAAAGGGAGGGGAAGTGGGGGAATGGGGGAAGGAAATGGGAGGCGGGAGGAGGTGAAAATTTTTAATAATAATAATAATAATAAGACTGTAAGACCGAGAGACAGTGGATAATTATGCTAAAACAGGGTTTTCCAGGCAAAACAGGACAGTTAATACATATGAAATGAGCGTAGTTGTGAGTGTATGTATAACTACATACTACAAAAAATAACCCATTTAAAATCCCACCCATTTTTCTAATGTGAGTCTCACTAAATTTACAAGGGCTAGCTGATCACTCTCCAGTTTCTCATCTATTACCCACATTATGAGTTTTGAGAACTCTATAAAAAGAAGTGGGAGGACCTTGGACTTCAAGCAGGGCAGGGAATCTGGACTGCTCTTCATTCTCGAGAGGGAGGGAGAATGGAGTGGGGCGGAGGGGAGAGAGGGGAGCAGGGAGGGGGAGGGGAGTGGGAGCAGGGGGTGATGTGTGCGAGGAGGGGGAGGGAAATGGGAAATTTTTTTGCAACAACTAAAAAAAAATAAAATAAACCAAAAGGTCAAAATTTGTAATTAAAACCAAGTTTAGGAGTGATCAACACAATTAGTAGAATATTTACCTAGCATGCTAGAGGCATCGGATCTGATCCCCAGAAGTGTATGACAAGTTATGGTGGTGTACTCTTTAATCCTGGAACTATAGGGGTAGAGGCAGAGGGATGAAGGTGTAACAGGTGCTCTCTTTTGCATAAGTAGTTTAGTCTTGACTACATGGAACTCTGGGTCAAAAAGAAAGGAGCTACATGTATTTTTTAAAAAGTGAATTATTGTCATATCCAGATTATTAAAAAAAATGCAATTAGAAATATTATTAGCCACCATGAACAAAATAAAAAACAAAGAGAAAGAAAAAGTTTAAGAAAATAAATTCATCTTTACCTTTTAAATTAATGTTATATGAATAAAGCGAAGGGAAGTTTTTTTAAAAAATTTCCTCCAGAAAATGAAAATACTCTCATTTGTCTCCTGCTGAATTATTATTAACTGCTATCTGTCATAAACAGTTTGGTTTATGGTCTAATTTATCTCAATTAGTGTGTTAGTTACTTTAATAGATGAATGCATTAATTTTAATTGGGTAATGGTGGAATTGGCTAGGTATCATCCAAAATTGTTTTACTCAGTAAAATAGTTCAATGATATCAGAACAAACTAATTAAGTTTTTAATTTAAACTCGCTTTTGTCTGATACAAAATATTAAAATTTATGCTTCTTTCAAAAATAACTCTAAATCAGGTAATAAATTTCAATTATGATGTTAAAATTCACATATCAAAAGTCATATTATCTAAAATAATTTCAGACCAAATGAAGTGGGAAAATAGCTCAATATTTTATTAATAATTTCTGTTTACATGTGTTCCTTGAGTTCTGCTCTGTCTAAAAATTGTTGGAGCAGTCTTAGAACAGGAAACATATAAATACTTTAGGTATATTCTTCTAAAATAAAAATTGGGCCAAAACCTTATGAGGTGCTTTTTTTTTGGATAGATTATCTGATACTTTATAGCTACAATGTCACTTGTCTGACAAATTGGAAGGTTTAGTTAAAACTAGCAGTAATTATTGTCATTATCTTTATTATCATAATTATTGTCTCTGATGTTCAGTTTGGTAAAAAGAACATGAATTCAAATTTTATGTAAATTGCATAATATTAAAATTTCTTTATTTTCATACCTATTACACAGTATTAAAGTGAGTACCTGTAATTATTATGCTCCTGTAAGATCTCAGTCACCAAGCTATTAGAAGTTTCATGAATCTTCTACAGAAGCACACCTAGAGATACATGATGCTTCCTATTTCACTCCAGCTGCCTAGCATTTAACTAGAAGAAATAAAAATAACAAAACCATCATAAAAATATTGTTTCATTTTAGTTCCAGGAAAGTTCACATATTTCTAATTAATATTTTCACTTATTAATAAAAATTAGCTTTGAATTTATAAAGCAAGTCAATGATTCAAAGATTTCTCTATGTTATTAAATGGGAAACTGACTCAAATCACTAATAAATGTAAAATAAAGTAAAAGAAATAAAAAATATTCAAAGAAATCATCTATATAGTTTTATAAAATTTAATGTATTTTGCCGGGCGATGGTGGCACACGCCTTTAATCCCAGCACTGGGGAGGCAGAGGCAGGC
>NW_004949137.1:1672862-1673967 GCF_000317375.1 Microtus ochrogaster | reverse complement strand
AAAAAAAAAAAAAAATTAATGTATTTTAACTTTTTCAGTGTTTTGAAGTTAATTTTAAGTTATACTAAAAACTACTAATAATTTAATATTTTATTCCACAAGAAATTTCTGGCCGGCCTTATCTTCAAATATGAATTGTAAACTCATACTTTTCCACTTTGTTTTGACTTGTTCATCTTCACAGCTAGTTATTCTTCATGTTGCAGACTATAAAATATACAAACAAAACGAAACTAAAGGAGTAGGTACTTTTATCTCAGTCTTTGGGGGTAAGTACAGAATGGCAGGACAGCAACGGAAACCAGAGCATGGAGCAACTCAAAATAGCACATCACAATCAAGCAGCACCAAACAATTATTTCTAGTGCTGATGTCAATTACTATTTTTATATATCTCAGTACTCCAACCCAGAGGATGAGTGGCATATATGGTGGGCAGGTCTTCCCACCTATCTACACATGATGATAAGCTAATTCTCTCATAGGCCTATCCCATAGATTAATTGAGATATCATCAACTTGATAATTAGATTTGTTATAAATAATAATTTTGCTTCCAAGTTACCCATAAAATCTGACATTTGTAATAATTTGAAGCACAATTGAATCTTCGTGTTAGAGAAAGTATAAATATGGATTTAATGGATCTTCTTTTCTCATTGCTCAAACTTTTCCAGGAAACCATATTACAAGGACAAGAAATCACTCACTGTTGTACATAAATGATCTTGTCAAAGGCTATTGTTGGTGTGCATAGATATAAGGACATTCATTCTAAATTAACCTGAGCCCAGGGACAAAGACAAAAAAAAAATCTATTAAACTTCCGTTTCCTGACAGACTCATCTACATGCTTATTGACCACACACTATTCATTATACAGGCTTACAGTCTTCTACATCTAAGTAATAATTTCCTTTTTATCTTTTATCTTTTTATCTTCAAAAATGTTTTCAAAATAAATACAGTATGTCATTCCTTGTCAAAAAAGTAAACGGAGCAGACATCAAAATACCCAAGTCATAGGTTTCTTTGTTGCTGGCCCCCTTTTTAAATTAATGTTTCCATAAAAGTTAATTATATTATAATTATATTATATTATATT
>NW_004949137.1:1664152-1671985 GCF_000317375.1 Microtus ochrogaster | reverse complement strand
CTAAGACTTACCACAGAGCAGGGCACCCTGACTGCTCTTTGGACTGGAGAGGGAGGGGGATAAGGGTGGGAGGAGGGGGAGAAGGGTGGGAGGAGGGGGAGGAAAATGGGAGGCTGGGAGGAGGTGGAAACTTGTTTTTTTTCCTTTTCTCAATAAATAAAAAAATTTTAAAAAAGTTAATTATATTCTCATGTACGGTGCATGAGCGCGCACACACACACACACACACACATGCATGTAACCCCACACACATGTTCATTCAATGACATTTATTGAAAATAGAGACCCTGAATTTGAAGGAGAGTGAAGAGAAATGTGTTCGAGGGTTGTAGGGAGGAAAAGGAAATGAGAAATGTAATTATAATCTGAAAAATACAAAAAATACCTGGGCAGTGGTGACATGTGCTTTTAATCCCAGAACTTTCAAGGCATAGACAGGTGTTTCTCTGAGTTCAAGACAAACTGGGTCTACAGAGTGAGTACCAGGGCAGTCAAGACTGTTTTAAAGAGAACCCCTGCCTGAAAACACCAAAAATGAATATATAAACAAACGAGTAAATAAAAATCTCAGAATCTCTACACTTCTTATTTCATCTTTGACATTTTGATCCCACAGGTATTATTCTTCCCCTCTTATTATATAAAGTTCTGTAGACAATCATAGATTTACATAAAGATATCAAAAACAAAAATAAAAACAAACAAAAATACAGAAGTAATAAAGTTTCAAAATGAATTATGGCAACAATTAAGTTCAAAGAAACAACATAAGCCCTCCCAGACTCTCACAGAATCATGAAATGGGAGGTGGATTAAGGCTTACTTTTGTAAATTCCTGTAGGCTAACTAAAGACCAATTTAAAATAGAAGGTGTTCAGATTTTTCACTTACTTGTTTTAGAACTTAAAAAAAAAAATATATATTTAAATGGAAATCCAGAGTGCAGAACCTGGAAAGATATGTCACTTTCTCTGGGCAAGATTATGGAGGGACTGCAGAATTCAGTGTATAATGCCTACAGAATCTTCCACATGGGTACTATTTTGCAGAAAGAAAAACAATGCCTGGACTTCATTATCCTAGAGAATAAGTTTTACTTCCATGGCTGCCTGATTTAACTGTCTACATCTCCAAATGTGGAAGAAATACAAATAAAGGACATAAAACTACATGAATGTGAAACACTGAAGGAAGTGAGTATATAGTAGCAAAAGCCCCAGATAGAAAACTTGAACACAGCTTTAAAGAGCATTTCCTTCCCAACTAATGATTCATATAAACAGAGGCTAGCATCATAATATTCAGTTTCATCTCCAAGACTGGCATGATGCCGTATCTCTGATAAGAAACATATAGGAGGTACAAAGATCAGAGGTAAGACGGAACACAAACCCAAATTAAGAGAAACCAAGCGAAATAAAATTTTTTTCATGATCTATGAAAACTCTGATTTTAAAACATGAGAAATACTAGACAACAATGAAGATTAACCAGACCAAAATGAATTATTATGTTAGTCATACTTATACAGTCTCTATTATATAACTAAAGAAGTCCAAACTTGAACAAAAATTAATGTAGCATGAAAAATATAAGTTTATACACCTAAAATGTAAATAAAAAGCACAGAAAAGACTGGCATATTTATGATTCAAACTCTAAACTTATCAAGAAGCGGCTTTAAAATTACTAACATAAGTTTGTTTAGGGCTCTTTAAAGTACATAGAAAATAGAAACAGATTTGCAAAGAAAAAATTTAATTCTAATAATTTAATTAAAATTAAATGTTATATCTTAAATATTGTATCTCAAATGAATTCCTTTATTTTTATTGTAACATGAGTGGGAACCTGCTTGTTTGGGTTTCTGTCCTTCCCTTTACCCCACAACTGTTTATTTCCAAAGAGAATCATACATAAATCTCCATAAATTATAAGCTGATTGGCCCATTAGCTCTAGCCTCTCACTGGCTAACTCTCACATCTTGATTAACCCATTTTTTCTGATCTATGTTAGCCATGTGGCTCAGTACCTCTGTTCAGTGGGGCAGATCACGTCCTGCTGCTTCCGTGATCTGGGCAGGAGTGGGAGGAATCAACTTCCTCCTTCCCAGAATTCTCCTGTTCTCATTACATCATTTCTATTTCCTGTCTGGTTTTCCCACCTATATTTCTTGCCTAGCCAATCAGCATTTATTTTTAATATGATTAACAGAATAAGTCAATTCTCCCGCACCACTTATAAGCTTTTATAAATTAGCCCAGAAAAGCACAAGAAAGTTTAGTAGATGTCGATAGAAATGTTTCAACGTTGCAAAAATAGTCAATTCAATTCTGTTAATCAAAAACCAAACACCTTGATGGTACTGTTTTTTAACTAGGAAACCATACAAAATATATGGATGATGCAAGGATCAATTTTCAGCTTACCTGCACCTATTAGACAAAAACTAATTTGATTATTGGTGCCAAACTCTGATGGAGTGTTTAGATTGCACACACATATTTTTAATAGCTTTGACTCAGTAGCCAAAGTCTGACCTGCTATAGGGAAATAACCATGTGAATGCACACAAACATATTTTATTCCGTGAATCCGTACTTTAATGATTTGTCTGTTCTAAAGTAAAAAGCTACACATTTGAAGGGTATTATTTTCTCCTTGGTAACTAGCACCAAAAGGAGTTAATTTATTTTGAAAGTAGTGAAAGAGCTGTAGAAACATTCATTTTATATTATATTAATATAATAATATTTAAGAGATGTAATTCATTAATACCTTCTGAAGTGATGATAGTTAATTGATACTTTTCTTTACTATTTTTGTAATTAATTATACATTTAGCTCAGCACAATACCATTATACTCTCTTATTAATAATGTTTGGTGTTGAATATTTTGTATATTGGGATTGTCAAATGAAAATATGAGTCTACTATAATAAAAATTTGAATTTTAATAATTACAATCAACACTTCTATAATATTTTATATATTAAATGAGGAAAAACACATAAAATTATGTATATCAGATAAATCACATATCGAATTCTCAAAACCCAAGCATCACTTGAAGCTAGAGGAATTATTGATAAAAAGCACACATAAGGTTCCAGGAAAATACTGGTTGATAAACATGTGCAGGAATAAGGCTCTTACTCAGAAGGACACAAAGGAGGCTTACCTCCTTACCTTAGAGGCACTAATGTCTCTTGGATTCATCCCTAATTTAGATGAGGTTTAAAGTATAACAGTAATAAATGTTATGTTTTACCTGCCAAAATGAGTATTAGCAATCTCAAAGAAACACATTCAACTTGACACATAGTGACAAATTGCAATAGAGTCTGAAGAAGGAATAAAGTTTTGTGAAATCCAAACTTTGGCAGCTTTTTGGATTTCTATGCCAGTTCCTTGCCAAAATCATGTTTTATAGAGAACAATTTGTCTTCTTGGACATTCATGAATGGGAAACTGCAAACAATGAATTATATATAGAGAGGTGAAATTTGCTTTTCATATTTGAATTTAGCAGATGAATATGCAAGTAGAATTAAATGTCCCAGATGTCTTACCAATTTAATCTATAATAAATCTAAATTTTCATATTACTTTAAACTGAAACACAGTATCTTATATGAGAAATGTTAATATATGATTACCATTGACACTAATAACTCTTTGGATATGCTTATCGCTTACCACTCATTATTGAGCAACTCTAATCTGAGGAATACCTTATATTATCAACCTAGATGAATCTATCTTATAAACAATTTTGAGATGTTTCTGACATTGTAATCATTTTCAAAGATAAACTTAAATCTCAAGGAAACTTTTCATGATGTAAATATTTGTTAGTTTGTACAAGTAACAGAATCTCTAAAATACTATTCATATTAAATCACTAAGAGTACTGGAGACCAAAATACTTATAAGAGTAAACAACATGAAAAGAGACCATCACAGCACAAATTTAACTGTTCAACACAAAATAAACAAAACCATGTCCCCATTCAAAGGCTAAAACAGCCTTTGAAGACAAAGGTCATTCTCGGTAGAGAGGGAACTTTCCTAAGTATCAAGATTTAAATCTTGGCAACACATTTAGTAGTACAAATATACTGTTGTCTTAGTGCCAAAACAACAAGATGCCCCAGGGAACTTCCTTTGGGCTTCAATATTACTTTTTCTAACTATTTTAAGATGTTTTGCTTAGAATAATGACAGATTGGAATTGTGTTTAAGAAGATCAGTACAGTCACAATATTTTGAAGCAGCAAGAATGGATAGAGATAAATGATCTGGCAATTTCTCAAAGTGAAACATAAGATATTAAACTCATATATTAACAATGAAGTTCAACTCAAGGAAATTATTTAAGACTTACCTGAGGAGTAAAAATGACAGAAATTTGTAAAATATTAAATGTAGGAAATGAGGGAAAAGGGGAATATGAATAAATGTGTTCCTATAATGAATACTTGCAATAAATGCACTTTAAAATTATTTTTTACGATTTCAGACGAGTCTCTATATTCAACCATTTAAAGAAGACGTATAGAATAATTTCATACTTTAATAAAAATGGAAGATTAGAGTTGTTTTAAATGGAAGACTAGAGTTGTTTTACAAGACTATTAACAACTAGTTAAATACACAGAAATTTATCTCAACTTATTAAAGTATAAATTTATATTATATGATAATTAGAAGTGCAAAAGATAATTTACACTCACTAAGAGTAAACATCTTAAAACACAGTCCATGGAACATACCTGTGAACATGCAGAAGCTTTATGGAGGAAAAGGAACTTTCACCTTTCCACGGAAGATGATGTATTAGATTAACTGATTCTGACAGTTTCTATGTTGAGTCGTAAAATGAAATGAAGGAAAACCAAAAAGTCATCTAGAATTTATCAACAAAGTTACACTTCATAATCACCTACTGGTTTTGAGATTTTTTCTTGTCCTGTATATGAATACATTGTAATAACTTAGAACATTGAAAGATTTGCACAAATTTTAATTTACGTGACAAGAGGATTTGCCAGAAAGTCGCCAACAAAATCAGTGTTTAGAAAATTAGAGTATAGGTGGGCACAGATGTCACACGCCTTTAATCCCAGCACTTGGGAGGCAGGAACAGGTGTACGTCTGTGAGTTCAAGGCCAGCCTGGTCTACATGAGCCAGTTCCAGGACAGGCTCCAAAGCTACAGAGAAACCATGTCTCAAATAAAGAAAAAGAAAAGAAAGAAAGAAACGAACAAAGAAACAAAAGAAACAAAAAAGAAAAAGAAAGGAAAGTTAGATGGCTCAGCAGTTAAGAGCATTGCGTGCTCTTCCAAAGGACCCAAGTTCGATTCCCAGCAACCATATGGTGGCTCACAACCATCTGTAATGAGATCTGGTGTCCTCTTCTAGCAGGCATATATGCAAACAGAATATTGTATCCATAATAAATAAATAAATATAAAAAACATTCAGTGTTTCCTGTTCTGAGAATATTTACTGAGATATGAACTCAGATGTCTCAATGAATAGAACTGATGCTTCTATATATTCTCTTGTCAATAATAGTAAGAGGACAGTTCCATCAGGGATGAAGTCCATTTATAACTGTGGCCCTTTATGATTTTATCAGAGCTGAAAAACATCATCTGTTAGTAGCTGTGATGATATCATAGAAATAACTTATTGTGCATATTTCCCAGAAGTCAGAATTAAAAATTTCCGCTGCATTTCCTGCTGTAAGAAAGCATAACACTTGCAATGTTTAATATTGACAAAGGAAATAAACAATTCTACTACTTTTATGTACTTAATATAATTAATGTGTAATAGTAACTATATATTAGCATATTAGCAAATATTACATAATACACACACACACACACACACACACATATATAAGATAATAAAATACCACTTAAACTAGCCAGTGACCTCATGAATCCTTTACATTTAATATTTGATCATATTAATATGACTAAACGTTATCTAACCTATTTTGTTTTAGAGGTGCTGGATATAAGTTTTAAAAAATTTCAAACTGTTTAATGAATCATTCCAAGAAGAGTCTTGCAATTTATTGACACTAAATGCATTTTATATCTCATGAATGTGTGATTTTCTTTTGTATTTTTTTTATTTTTGAGTTTATAATTATATTTTCTGTTGTCTTTTCATCATCTAAATGTGCTATGGATACTTCCTTTCTCTCTTTCAAACCTACGGCCTCTTGTTGAATGGATTATTATTACACAAACATATGTATATGCATATACATAAATATGTATATATATGTGAATACACACATATATTATATATCTATATAAACTGCTTAGTCTGTATAATGTTCCTTGTATGCATAGTTTTAGGGATGAACATTTGGATATTAGATATACAAATGTTTTGCTTATGTCTGGAAGAGGAAATATCTCTGTTTTCAACATCTGTTAGTTTCACATAGTTCTTGATTGAAGGATTGAGATCTCATTTTTCATTTCCATTTTGGCATGTGTATTGCTGCTGTTCTTATTCAGGTCATTTTTGACTATCTCGTTGGTGAGACTGTATTTAGTGTAGCTTCTTACTTTTTCAGGAGACAATCTCACAACAAACTCCCTCTTACTCTAGTTCTTACAATCTGTCCATCAGACTTAAATCTATTACAGGTTTACTTTGTGGCTTGTTGATAATGTTATGATTTTACTTATAACTTTTTCAAGCATACTTACTACAATGCTTTTGACATCTTTGTTAAATGTTACATGCCTGAAATTATGTGTACCCATCTATGGGTCTCATTTTGTGGCATTTGCATCAAACATTACTATGGCTCTGTAATATTCTTTAGAATATGGAATGGTAATCCCTCCAGCACTGTTCTATTTTTGTTTTTGTTCATTCAGATGACCCATCTATTGGATAAAGTGGCATATTGAAATCACCTACTAGTAATGTATTGATTTTAGTGTGTGTGTTTAAATGTTTTTTAATGAAATTGGGTGTATCAGAGTTTGGGAAGACATATTAAATATGGCATATTAAATACAGCATATTAAATCTACATAAAAGTAGATTTAATAGTAGATTGTAATGTCTTCTTTTCATTGGTTTTGTGAATATAATACAATTCAACTCTTTTTTTACTTCCTTTTTCTGCCTTCTAAAATTTCCATATATCTCTTTCAAATTCATTGCTTGCTTTTCATTAATTGTTTTTGTACACACACACACACACACACACACACACACACACACACCTAAACATATCCTGCACATTCCATATAATGATAGTTGCATGTTCACTTGCATGGCTGTCTATTAGGCACCAGAGTCACAGCCTGGTATGACCTTGAAGTCAAATATTTTTGTCTATTTTCATTTTACCAGAAAATATTCTCTGGCTTTTTAGAATGCATCTTATAGTAGTCAGTATAACCCCAAATCTTTCACTGACAGAGTGGACCAAGACATGAGTAAACAACCCTTCAGCCTGACAGCCCAGTCTCTAGGCCCTAGGCCCCAGGGTAAAAGCCTAGGCCCCTCCCTCCCTCACCTCAACTTCACTAGTCAGTGAATAGGCAAGCTTCTTCCAGACAGGCTGCTCACATTCCCCCCATCCCCAATGGGATGGTGCCTGATTCTCGAGGAGACCAGAACAGAGAGTTAAACATCCTGTAGAATGGAAGCTATAGTCAGTTGTCAACCCATGTGAGTTCTAGAAATTGAACCCAGATTCTCTGAGACAACAATAAATATGCAAAATCACTGAGCCATCTCTCACGCACCATTTTCTAATTTAATGTACTCTCATTAGTATTA
>NW_004949137.1:1663050-1664052 GCF_000317375.1 Microtus ochrogaster | reverse complement strand
ATATATATTTGCCTTTGTTGCTGTTTCTAAGAAATCACCATACTGATATCCAAAGGGACTGTCCCAGCTTGCACTGCCATATCTGTAGCATTTATTTTTCCTGGAGCCTGTACTGGAACTTGCTCTGTAAACCAGGCTGGCTTTGAACTCACAGAGATTCACCTGCCTCTGCCTCCCAACTGCTGGACTAGAGGGGGTGTCACTACTGCTGAGCAAATAAGTTCAATTTTGAGGAAAACTAATACTTTGATTCTATTTTAAAGAGATTAATTATTTAGCAGATTGTTAGCTCTCTCCTTGTATTTCCTGAGGGGCAGATATATTTTAGTTCAGATGAAAACACATCTTTGTATGTAGGCAGTGTTTTTCATTTTCTACACTTCTTGCTTTCCTGTATCTTCTAGTGTCTCCATTGATTCCCTCTCTGATGATGATCGCTTAAAAGAAATCCCACACTAGCTCAGAATTGAGAAATAGATGTTTATTCATTTAAGGGTAAACTCACAAATCAGAATCCTCTGCTAGAATGGAGATCAGAAACCAAAATCTGAACCTGAACAGAGGGAGAAGCTAGAAACAAGACCATTCTCAATATCTGCATCAGCATGTATAAGAGGCCAAACCTCAGTGGGCAGGTTACCACTAGCTGTAAGACTTACTACAGCACCTTCCCCTTTTGAGTAAATAAAAAGTTCTAAGTCTAATACAAAATTATACACAATAAGAACAAATATATTTAATAATTATCCTATCCTAACTAGTTTAATTCTTGTATAAGAAATAACTTGGCCAAGTCATGAGAGGAAAGTAACTACAACTATCTAGTCTTTTTTTTTTTAAGATTTTTTTTTATTGAAAAAAAAATTTCCGCCTCCTCCCAGCTTCCCACTCCTCCCACTCTCCCCCCACCTCCTCTCCCCCTCCCTCTCGAGTCTGAAGAGCAGTCAGGGTTCCCTGCCCTGTGGAAAGTCCAAAGTCCTCCCCCCTCCATCCTGGTCTAGG
>NW_004949137.1:1653578-1661310 GCF_000317375.1 Microtus ochrogaster | reverse complement strand
AAACTAGACTTTAAAATGCTAATTAACCCAATTAAAAAATGGGGCACTGATCTGAACAGAGATTTCTCAACAGAAAAAGTTCAAATGGCCAAAAGACACTTAAGATCATGCTCAACCTCCTTAGCGATCAGAGAAATGCAAATCAAAACAACTTTGAGATATCATCTTACACCTGTCAGATTGGCTAAAATCAAAAACTATCTAGTCTTTAACCCCATTGAAAATCCAAGAAGAGAAATAATATTACTTGTGTAAGCAGGAATTGCAATCAAGCAACTTTGAAAATCTGCAATAAAGGACAGAGACAACTGGCTACCTGAGCAATCACCCAAAGACTTGTTTGCAATATTGAAGCAATCAACATTGGCTAAGGCCTAGAGTAACTGACAGGCCATTTTTGAAGGCAGGGAATTTTTAAAAACTGTCATACCCTGTCTTGGCAAGCTTTGACAGTCCTGCTTATCAATTTCTGAATACTATGTATCTTGTCAGTGGTTGAGGCATGGGCATTTCTTTTCCAAAAGGCAAGTTTTGCCAAGAAGAAAACAAGCTCCAAGTAGTATGTCTTCAGTGCTCAACATTCTCTCAGGAATAGATCAGTGTTGCCAGGAGTAATTGTGTCTCACTTAAACAGAACACTAAGTTATTTAAATTCCATATTCTACATTTCTTTGAAGTCATTGAAGATTATCTATGCAGAATATAATATCTATGTATCTAAAGAACCTGATTAGTCTAACTAAAAGAATGACAAACATAGATGACTATTGATCTATAATCCTTAATACCTATATAACTTAAAGACTATGACTTCATATTAAAATATTATACAATAAACAATTGTGCAATAAATGAGGACAATGACCTCAAAATGTAAACAATGTATAAGTATCTTGATCAGAAGTAGAAATGTATATTACAATATGATAAATACATATCAATATATAAAATATTTTAAGGTAGAAGCATGCATATACACAATATTTAATATAATTTCACTTTGTATCAATATACAAGAATCTATACAATGTAATTGTTTATAAATAATAAATCACAAGATGGGACAAACAAACAGGCCTGCTCCCTGCAAAACCCTCTCCTTTTTCTCAGTGATCTTAGTTTGATTGTCCCACCTATACTTCCTGATTGGCTACTGGTCAATAACTGTTTTGTTAAACCAATCGCAGTAACAAATACTCACATGTACAAAAGGATTATTCCTCAGTATTTCTCCCTTTTAGTCCTACTAAACATAATAATATTACATACAACAAAATAGTCATTAAAAATTACAGCTACAATACCCAGCCAATTTATATTTTACAAAATTCAAGAAAATATTCTATTATTTATCTTATCTTTCTCAGTCTAAAGTTTTTTCTCTAATTTACTTTTTTATCATAAGTAAGGAAAACTTTTAAATCTAATTATTTAGTCTTTAACTTTGAAAAAGACCTCAGAAAGGTATAATGTTATCTAATAATAGGGACAGCTGATTGCCTGGGCTGTCACTGAAAATTCTTCTGTAATGTTGGGGAATCCATCTTTGGCCTACAGAACTAGTATGACTGACAGACTTTTCTGAGAAGCAGGGAATTTTGAATGACTGTTCTACCTTGCCTTAGTAATGTTTGGCAATAGCGTTTTTATGCACCCTGTTTGGACAGTATATTGCCAGTAATTGAGATGATGGCATATATATTACATTACTGAATAGCTTTTGGCATAAAGAAAGCAAACTTAATACAGAGTTTCTTCAATGTCCTTAATCTTATCTAATGTATATAGATGTTGTCAGGAGCAGATGTGTATCACTGACATGAAAAGGTTATTATAATGTTTCAAATTCTGTTTTAGGTATTGGAAGTGTTTGAAAACCATCTATCTCAGTATATCTGTATATCTGTATATGACTTGAAAACAAACCTAACATGACTATGAATTTGATCATTATATATTACTATTTACTTTTATTTCTGAATTCTACTTTTTATTTTTAAATGAGCTGTATAAATACAGTACATCAAACAGGAATAGAAACATACACATAGTATAACCAAAATAACACTAAATTGGCATCAACAAACTGAAATCCATATCAATGTAAAATATTTTGAGAATAGTTGTTTCTTGGATTAAAGCAGATTCAACAATATTCCTTTACATCATCATTTCTGTATTATAGCTTCTTTTTTTTCTTTCAGAAAGAGATCTTTGAATTTAACAACTTTGATTATTTTTTTAAACATTACCAATAACAACATGTAATCAATCCCTCATTAAATGACAGTAAACATCTGTAACCCATTTATGAGAATGTGGGCATCATTTTCTAGACTATTTTTGTAGCACGAATAATAAAAAACCAGAGACAGAAATTGGGACTCAACCCCAAAGCCATAAAAGCATGTCATACAATCCAATAAAGTAATCTTACCTTATGTTTTTTTTATTTTTTTCAAGAGCAATTTGTAATCCCCAACAAGGCAATATTTTCTTTACTTCTTCAAATTCTTTCTAAAGTTCTGCATTTGAATCAGATATCATACTGTCATACATATAATGATAATCTATAAATTTGTAGATGGAGCAGCAGGCTGCATTCCTGCTGCCTGGCTCCTGGCCACCTGGCTAGCTTATGCCCGGAAATAACAACACACAAATTGTATTCATTTAAACACTGCTTGACCCATTAGCTCTAGTCTCTTACTGGCTAACTCTTGTATCTTGCTTTAAACCATATCTAATAATATGTGTAGCACCACGAGGTGATGTCTTACCAAGAAGATTCTAGTGTATGTCCATCTTGGGCTGGAGCTTCATCGCATCTGACCCAGAGAGGAGAGGCATGGTGTCTGCCTCACTTCCTCCCAGCATTATGTTCTGTCTACTCCACCCACCTAAGGACTGGCCTATCAAATGGGCCAAGGCAGTTTCTTTATTAACCAATGAAATTAACTCCTCCATCATAAATTCAGAAAATTACTTGTGTATTATATCCAATGACTGATTGTAAAATATTGGTACAGGACATAGCTATTTCTCATTCCTTGTGTGATAACCTTCTACTGATATCTTTTAGTGGGTTGAGAATTATAATATGTAGGCACTGTAAAGGCAATTTTTTCTCTCTTTTTCTTGTAAAGTATAGTGAAGAAATAGTCTTTTAAATCAATAATTACAAGAGGTTATGCTTTAGGCAATAGAGAAGGCAAAGGAATGCCAAACTTTAGAGAGTCCATTGGCTGAATAACCTTATTAACAACTCTTAGATTTGCTACCATTCTTTATTTTACAGATTCCCTTTTTAAACAAATAAAGGAAAATTCCAAGGGATGCTTGATTATTCAATATGCAGACCATCTATTTGCTTCTTTACCAGATGTTCTGCAGCCTGCAGTTTCTCTATTGTAAAAGGTCATTGCTTAATCCATACAAGTTTGTCTGTCAACCGTTTTATAAGTAGGGCTCTTGGTACCTTTGAAATATTAGCACTTGTTGTACCCTGCTCATGTATAATCTGAATGGTGGGTGACTGTTTTTTATAATACTTTCTAATATTTTTTTCCAGAAACATACATTAGTCTAAGATTTGTAACTAAGATTGGGGGAAGGTTAATCTGAGTATTCCATTGTTGTAACATATTATATCCCCATAAATTAATTGTTATGTTAATTAAATATGGTTTTGATATTTTTCTTTGTCCTTTTGTCCCTATACATTCAACCCATCTTGTGTTCTCTTTTATCTGAGTGAAAGTTCCAATCCCTAAAACCTGAACATGTATGTAGTGAAGAGGCCAATATGGATGCCGGGATACTGATGAAATTATTGTTGCATCCACACCTGTGTCTATCAGGCCTTTAATGATGTCATTTACTTGTAATTTTAATTTCAGTCTTAGTTCTTTTATAGAAGTTTTCCAAAAATACTTGCTTTATTATTTCTTATGATTTTTGTTGCACTTTCTATAGTTGTTCTACTATCCAGAGAAGTATGGTTTCTTACAATTGGCATTAAATTATTTAATGGTTCTGGTAAAAAGTTTCCTCTAGGATGGCAGGGAACTACTGACTCAGGTATATCAAAGGGACTGACATTGTCTCTGTGAGAGTCTCCTTGTGGAGCTTCCTGACAGAAAAGAAATACCATGAATATTCATTGTTGACCTACATTCATTCATCCAATGCCTGCCTTTGACACACTTTGCACAAAATCCAGAACTGATAGATATTTTGAATGGATTATTCTTATATAAAAAAAAACATTTCTTCTAGGAGATTCCTGCCTACAATTTTTTAAGTGTCCTTATTTATTACAATTATAGCAGTTTTCATTTTGGTTTTTCCTCAAACATCTGGAAACCATCTCTCCTATCCATGTATCATAATGTTCATGAGATTCCAGTATTAATTGTGTCTCAAATCATTTTGCCATATGAGAGACTATGGGAACCCACCATACTACTTAGCTCAGGGCCTGATTGCATGGGTCATGCTAGTAGCTCTAGCCCTCAGTCAGCTGTGGACATCTCTGTGACCAGCATCAGAGAATAGACTAGAAGCTGTACTCTTTTCCATTCCTCCACATTTTTATAACCATCCTTCAAACTTTGTCAAGGTCTACATGGAAATTGTAGCCCCACATTGAAAACCCATTCATAGGCAGTGTTTTTCATGATCATTGATTGTAAAGGCTCAGCTGATAGTTCAGGCTTGTTGTTAGCTTACTCTAACATTGTAAATTAATCTATATTTTTTATCTGCCCTCTGCCACACAGCTCATGGCTTGTCACCTCATTTTCTACACCTCCTGCTTTCTAGGATTCTGATGGTATCTCCTCTGACTCCCAGTTCTTTTCCCCAATGTTTTTAGTTTGATTACTCTGCCTATACTTTCTGCCTTGCTACTGGACAATCAGCTTTTTATTAAAAAATCAAAGTGAAAAATCTTCACAGTGGATAAAATGTTTAATCCACATCACTTGTATAAGGAAATTACTGCATAAGGGTTGGCTCTTCTCTGAAAAGTAGTTGAGTAGAACAACTTAAACATACTGGATTTCAAAAATCTTGTATTGTTCAGAAAGATAGCTCTGACTTGATTTTATTCCCCAGGTGTTTATTATATTTTTCACTATGAAGTACAATTTATGTATTTATTTTTATATCAAACAACAGGCAAAACATATATACTACAGTCTTTTATAATTGCAAATTCAATCAGCAATTGCAATTCAGAATTAAGTAAATATATAGTTTAAGAAATTGTGGTAAAACAGTCTGCTGAGAAAATATTTTGAATTTTAAATTGTTACTATATATATATGTATATGTATATATGTATATGTATACTATAATTCATAAGGACATTTCACAATAATTTAAAGAAAATACCACTTAGTTTTTGAAAAGTGATATGTGTATGTTAAATGAGTAAGGATATTAGTGAATATTTAAAGTAGATGGAAATAAAATCCCAGAGTTAACCAAAACAATTCTTTATGTGTGATGAATTTAAAGTTATAAATGCATCATAAATGCATACCTTGGGTGACATTGACATTATCTAACACAAAATATATCAGTTTATTTCAAATATTTCAGTATTATAATGCAGAAACATGAACTGACATTTCCTTCCTACATGAATTTGATGCCCAGAATGGAATGTATCTTATCAAAATTCTGTCTTGTTTCTTTTATACAAAAAGATGGATTTTTCGAAGAAAAATAGTGGAAAATGTGCATTGCCTACATATTTCAAATTTGATGACATGTATTAGTCTAAATATGTTATAAAGAAATATTAAATTGATAAGATCACACACTTGCTCAAAATCTTTAGAATTACATTGAGTTCTAGAATAAAAAAATAACAACTCAGTGATGAAAGAAAACACACATGCATGCATGCAAGGCACATGTGTCTCAGGAGCCATCAGTCTGTTTAGCATTTTCAGTGGTCAGTTTCCAGCATCTTTAGTTATTTACTAATTGCTAGGCCCTGGTGAAAATATTAGACTCTTATATAAGCTCAGCTTAATTTCATTCCTTTTGAGTTTTCTCAACATATTAATTTTTTGAACTAAATGTGAAATCCTCAGAGAATTTTTTTTCCTCAAAGACCTTTAATTTCTTGTCTGATTATAAACAATCTATATTCTTTTTTATTAGAAAAAAATTACTTTTCATTTTATATACCAACCCCAGTTGACCCTCCCTTCCTATTTCTTGCCCCCTGTCTTCCTCCTCTCTACCCCTCACCCACTCCTCATAGGGTTTATTCTTTTTTTAATAAGTATTTATTTATTTATATATTACACATACAGGGTTCTGCTTGCATGTATACTTTCAGGCCAGAAGAGGGCACCAGATCTCATTACAGATGGTTGTGAGCCACCATGTGGTTGCTGGGAATTGAACTCAGGACCTCTGGAAGAGCAGTCAGTGCTCTTAACATCTGAGCCATCTCGCTAGCCCCGAAGGTTTATTCTTTAGGGAATAAACAAATCAGGCATACCAACTTAAAGTCTTGGTGTCACTGCTAGGTCCCAACAGGTGAAGACACATACCTGTCACCCACATTCATAGGATCTAGTTCAATCCCAAGAAAATTCTCCGGCTATCAGTCCATAGTCTGTGAACTCTTATTACCTTAGGTGAGCTGTTTCTGTGTTTTTTTCCCATCATGTTCTTGACCCCCCCTTGTACACATTATCCCTCCTCACTCACTTATTTATTTATTTATTTATTTATTTATTTAAGATTTCCATCTCTTCCCCGCCATCGCCTCCCATTTCTCTCTCCCTCCTCCAATCAAGTCCCCCTCCCTCCTCAGCCCGAAGAACAATCAGGGTTCCCTGCCCTGTGGGAAGTCCAAGGACCACCCACCTCCATCCAGGTCTAGTAAGTTGAGCATCAAAACTGCCTAGGCTCTTACAAAGCCAGTATGTGCTGTAGGATCAGAAACCCATTGCCATTGATCTTGAGTTCTCAGTATCTCATTGTCCACTATGTTCAGTGGGTCCGGTTTTATCCCATGCTTCTTCAGACCCAGGCCAGCTGGCCTTGGTGAGTTCCCAATAGAACATCCCCATTGTCTCAGTGTGTGGGTGTACCCCTTGTGGTCCTGAGTTCCTTGCTCATGCTCTCTCTCCTTCTGTTCCTGATTTGGACCTTGAGAATCATGTCCGGTGCTTCAGTGTGGGTCTCTGTCTCTGTCTCCTTTCATCGCCTGATGAACTGCGGTGAACTCCACGACCAGCGAGAAAGACGACCACGACATGAGGATTCTTCTCAGATCACGCTTTACTGGAGCGCACTTGGTTGAGAGAGAACATGAAGCGAAGGGGCCCGAGAGCGCAAGTCAGCTGCTTATATAGGGAATTGGCACATGGGTCGCCCTGTGATTGGCTGCCACCATCAGCTGACACCAGACTGTATCAAGATAGGCTTAAAGGACCCTCATCCACTGCACATGCGGGAAGCGGGGGACAGGCAGCTCTTAAAGGCATAGCCAAATATGGAGTTGTTTATAACCAACAAGACAGGATGTGGCGCCATCTTATACTGGCGATCTTGTCTAGCTCCCTGCAAGGTTAATATTCAGGAGGATGCCTATATGTTTTTCTTTGGGTTCTCCTTATTTAGCTTCTCTAGGATCACTAATTATAGGCTCAATGTCCTTTGTTTGTGGCTAGCAACCAAATATGAGTGAGTACATCCCATG
>NW_004949137.1:1652405-1653024 GCF_000317375.1 Microtus ochrogaster | reverse complement strand
AAGTTGAGCATGACCTTAAGTGTCTTTTGGCCATTTGAACTTCTTCTTTTGAGAATTCTCTGTTCAGCTCAGTGCCCCATTTTATAATTGGGTTGTTTAGCCTTTTACGGTCTAGTTTCTTGAGATCTAGAAAAATTATCCATCATGATCAAGTACCCTTCATCACATAGATGCAGGGCTGGTTCCACATTCTCAAATCTATCAATGTAATCCACCATATAAATAAACTGAAAGAAAAAAACCATATGATCATTTCATTAGGTGCTGAAAAAGCATTTGACAAAATTCAACATCCCTTTATGATAAAAGTCTTGGAGAGATTAGGGATACAAGGGTCATACCTAAATATAATAAAAGCTATTTATAGCAAGCCAACAGCTTACATTAAATTAAACGGAGAAAAACTCAAAGCCATCCCACTAAAATCAGGAACATGACAAGGATGTCCACTGTCTCCATACCTCTTCAAAATAGTGCTTGAAGTTCTAGCAATAGCAATAAGACAACATAAGGGGATCAAGGGGATTCGTATCAGGAAAGAAATAGTTAAGCTCTCGTTATTTTCAGATGATATGATAGTATACATAAGTGACCCCAAAAACTCTACCAAAGAACTCCT
>NW_004949137.1:1648174-1651451 GCF_000317375.1 Microtus ochrogaster | reverse complement strand
TATAACCCCAGCAGCACAGACATTAAGGACCTCATTGAATAAATGGAACCTCCTGAGACTGAGAAGCTTCTGTAAAGCAAAGGACACTGTCGCTAAGACACAAAGGCAAACTACTGACTGGGAGAAGATCTTCACCAACTCCGCAACTGACAAAGGTCTGATCTCCAAAATATATAAAGATCCTCACTCACTTTAAATGAACTGAAGGAGCTCAACTGAGTGCTCGGTTGTGTGTCACTGCATCTGCTTCTATCAGTTATTATTGGATGTAGGTTTATGATGGCAGTTAATGTAGTCATTAATCTGATTGAGGAAGAAGGCCCTTTAGACATCCACCTCACTATTGCTAGGAGCGTTTGTTTTTTTTTTGTTTTTTTTTTTTGTTTTTTTGTTTTTCGAGACAGAGTTTCTCTGTGGTTTTGGAGCCTGTCCTGGAACTAGCTCTTTTAGACCAGGCTGGTCTCGAACTCACAGAGATCCGCGTGCCTCTGCCTCCCAAGTGCTGGGATTAAAGGCGTGCACCACCACTGCCTGGCTATTGCTAGGAGTCTTAGCTTTGTTCCTCCTTGAGAATTCCTGAGGATTTCTCTAACAACAGATTTCTCCCTAATCCCTTAATGGTTCTGCTATCATTCATTTCTTTCTTCCGCTGTCCTTTTCCCAACTAGGTTTTGATCACTCATGTTCCTATCCCCCAACTCACCCCTTCTACTCCCTTCCAGTTTACCTAGAAGATATTTACTATTTTCTTAGGATTCCCCTTTTTACTAGCTTCTCTGATGTTGTAGATTGTAGCCTGGTTATCCTTTTCTTTACATCTAAAATCTATTTATGAAGGAATACATCCTGTGCTTGTCTTTCTGGGTCTGGATTACCTAACTCAGAATGTTTTTTCTAGTTCCATCCATTTTCCTGCAAATTTCAAGCTGTCATTGGTTTTTAACACCAAATAATATGACATGGTGTAATGTACCACATTTTCTTCAGATATAACCTACAACAATATTCTGATTAACATATGTATTTTCTAATGTTTAACTCGTCTATTAATATCTTTTGATTTTATATGATATTCACATAAGCAAAATCTATATCCATACCTTGGTCTTAACATAAATATTTTTGAATTAATGTTAACATGTCAACTTTCTTATTATTATAAATAAAACAAATGCTGTTAGAAATATTAATCTTTGAATTTGCTTTTCTAAGTCATAATATGAAGTGCACTGAATTCTCCCTAAAGATGTCATAAAGACTATACCAATGGATAATAAAAAGTATTGAGGATACATCTATAACTGTGCAGAGTATAGTTGTAAATAATGTAATGCAATACCTTTAGTTACTCAAGCCTATTAGGTTTCTTTACAAAATCTATGGGCGTTATGATCTCTCTCTCTCTCTCTCTCTCTCTCTCTCTCTCTCTCTCTCTCTGTGTGTGTGTGTGTGTGTGTGTGTGTGTGTCTGTCTGTCTGTGTGTCTGTCTGTCTCTTTCTGCCCTTTGACATTCCCTTTTATTAACCCACTAAATAAACTCTATACTCACACTCTCTCTGAATAGAATATCTCTCTCTCGCCAACCACAGTCTCCCACATGCCAAGGTACTTTCTTCCCTTGCCTGGAACAGGCTGTTCCTCATGGCCTGCTGCTAGCCCTTGGGGAACCATTGCCCCTTTGGAGTACCCACCGCTGCTGCTTGGGAACCCCTGCCATTTCTTAGAATCATAGAAATAGGGACATACAGAGAATTTATGTTAGCTACTCTATGAGTATAAAACTAAGAAATAAAATGGATTTTTCAAAATATTACCAAACCTGAAAATTTGTAGAAATGATGAATGCCTTCATATACAAAGTAATTTTTGGCTATGGTTATATTGTATTCATTATTTTTCCCCTTTTGATTTTAAAATATTTTGTGATCCTCAGAAATATGCTTCACATTAATGCCAAAGGAAAATAATTATCTAACATGATCTGTGTTACTTCATTAAACAAACATCTAGGGCTTCATTGGTTTGATAAATATTATAAGTATGTGATTAAATTTCCACCTCACGAATCCTTCTGTAAATATTAATCAAGCTAAGGACATAAAACCTCAGGCATGAAAATTTATAGAGAAGGAAGAATATGGCTATTTGTTGTTTTTTAGTTTACCCCTGACTGAAGAATGAAAAATATTACTATTTTAAAGTTTTTATTATGAGTCAAATGCCATGTGTTAATTCTAGAATCTTTTGTTAATACTTACATGAACACTGAGAAACCAGTAACATCATTTAAAAGATGGTAACCTAATCAAAACCAAAATTTTAAAGATCAAATAGGTTCATAACAGTACAAATTTTTGAAATCTCATGGAATAAAATGGAAAGCCATGCTTATCTGACTCTGACCCAGAAAGGTTTTCTTCTTCCCTGTCCCATCTAAATGAGTAGATCCTGCCTCAACTTGATACACCATATTTTCTGGAAGAACATGAGAAACCTGTCCCTCTCTGAAAGGAGACAGTAGAGGAGTGGATGGAGGCAGGTTGATCTGAGGTGGGAGGAAAGAAAGGAGGGGAAACTATAGTCAGTATGTAAAATAAAATTTGAAATTTAGTAAAATAACAATTTTTGAAAATTTATTCTGCAAACAAATACAAAAAATATTGCTGATATAGTTTGTCATTAATTAGTGCTTGTCAACTTCACCATCTTTCACAAGCAATTTGTGTATGCAATGTACTTCTGAAGATTATTTAAATCCTCCAATGAATACACAGAATCATCTCTATCTGCAACACATGGAAACAGTCCATTACCAAACACATAAGATTTTTATCTTCCAGTATTTTGAAAACATGACAAGCCATTAGCTTTCTGGATCTTTTATTATTTGCTAAGTGATCATCGCTTTAAAACTTGTGTTAGTGGTATATAATATAAAACAAGGAAATGGCATTCAGGGGTTGAAAAAATGTGTGAGAACTATACAGTAGATGAGAGTCTGAAATTTTGACTAGTGGACTTAGGCATTTCATCCAATGTCACATCAAAAAAAGTCCTTCTGGAGGCATTTGAATATGTCTAAAAATTCTGTGTGATGAGTCAGTTTCAAAAGTTCGGTCCTCTGGTCTATACTGACAAAAGCAGGTATCTAATTGTCATTGTGTATCTCCCAGTATTTTCCCAACTTCGTTCTCTCTCTCTCTCTCTCTCTCTCTCTCTCTCTCTCTCTCTCTCTCTCTCTCTGTGTGTGTGTGTCTGTTTATTCTCTTCGATGTTT
>NW_004949137.1:1611585-1648074 GCF_000317375.1 Microtus ochrogaster | reverse complement strand
GTGTGTGTGTGTGTGTGTGTGTGTGTGTGTGTGTGTGTGTGTGTCTGTTTATTCTCTTCGATGTTTTTCATAAGCTCTGGAATGTAGCCTGGAGAGATCCTAAATAAATTAGTTCCAACTTCTGGAGACAGCTTTGGAATGTATCTGGAATTATTGATTATAAAGATACTACATAAACACATAAACTTAAATCCTTCTGGCCAAGTAATGATTTTGTACAAACCTAGAAATCAAAAGCGGAGTTGCTATACAGTAATGTCTCTTTGTTCTTTCTTATTATATTTTCACTCCATTTTAAGGTATACATTTAAGGAAGAGTCGGTAGCTACTAGTTCCTCTCAGAGTCTCCCCAGTCTTGAGAGGCTTCTATTCTCCCAGAAGTTTTAGCCAATTACGAAACATCCGGGGATGCCTAGAAACTGGCCACTTCTGCCTAGCATTAGGCTTCTCTAAGAAATAATTTATGCTCAATAGCTTCCCATTATATTGACTGAGTAATTGTTAGTTATTTATTATAATCTGTACTCTCATTCAACAGTCTTACATTCCCCCTTTATTATAACAGGTATCTGATATACATTGTTTACTGAACACTGAAATCATGTAATTTTATTTTTTTTTATTGTACACATTACCTCTTTTACCTACATATATCTTTTACAACTCTTACTGTCCGTCAGTGGAGTGTCTACCCATGATAAGACACAATCAGAGATCTGTGACATAAAATAAGCAACTTCTGTTATATCCCTGTAATGTTATACAATCCTAAACTTTAATGTATTCATTTGTGTAACTAAATTCAGTGTAATTAATGCAGGTGTTTGGGTCACAGAACTTTAGATTATATCCTAAATTACATGATCTGTGTTTGGTAGTATTCACTGCAACATATACAATTTCTCAGATAGACCTTTTATTTAAATATTGTCTGTAGAGAACAAGGTTCTTCTGATCACAGGTAAAGATTAGGGAATCAGGGAATGATGAACACACAGAGTTGTCTCTTCAAAGAAAGACATATAATCTGATTTCTCTTTGAAAGTCTCTCAATAGATGTAGCAAATAGTCCTGTGATCCCTTCTGTCTGCAGGATCAGGCCACATCTGACTCCACCAGACTCTCTGTTTATATCACAGATTCTTCTTCCCTAGATGTTTATGTTGAGCATTGTGTCTTATTCAATAGAACCCATCTTCATATGAGAAGATATATATATTAAGAAAAGCATTTCAATGTAGTCATGTCTTCAGTCTTGTTGTAAATATGGGATTGAGTTAATTATCTTCAGGAATCTTTTTTTCCAAAATTTTGCTTTGTTTCAATATGCCTAAAATAAACTATCAATGTCAAGCTCTACAAGTTTGAACCAACACAGATGACTGAGTCATGTTGAACCCAATTTCCTTCTTGCCCCACCCAAATCAATACTCTGCTGGCTATAGTGTTTACAGAGACCCCCCACAGAGTTCTCATTTGAAATAATCATTTGTAACAGTGATGTGTGATATTAGAATTTCCTCAATCCACTGAAGATATGTTGTCATATCTTAGTTTCACTTTTCTTTTCCAGAAGTTTATAAAAAGGTAGTACTGAGAATAACCAAGATCAAGAAGTGGCTGTAAACTTAGAAAGAGAACAAAAAAAATCATCCTTAGTTATATGTAGCAACAGCAAGTTCTACTGGAGGAAGCAAATATTAGAAATGGATAATTGTCTAATAAGTATGTAGTAAACACTCTAGTGAGAACCCCCAATTAAAATTGTTTATCAATATTCACTGTATAAACTAATTTGCTCCCCTTAATATGTGTGTAAACTATGACTAGATTTTAATAAAGAAAATAAATAATTTGCAACCATTGCAATTTTTTTTTCTTTTGCTGGCTTCAATGGAGTAAATTGTATCTTGGAAGCAAATCTATCAATAATCATGTGATCTTGAAAGTGAGTACTTTTATTGTGGATCCTATAAAAAATATTAAGCTTCTGGAACACCTCTTGATTTTGTATCATTACAGTTACAAAATCTAAAACTTATTTATATTAGGCCCTGATTCTCACCCCAATGAAAGTGTGAAACAGTAAATATATACCTTTTTCTGAGAATTACTTGGAAATCTGTTATATTTTTAAAGAAATAATTAAAAAAATAACACAATTTCTTTTCACCCTCAAAACCACATTCTTATGAGATTTATTATAGCTTTTGTTTAAAGCTTAGATTGGATGCAAAATGAAATTTTGTCCTTCTGTGCATATATATTCAATACCCAAAATATAAGCACACTTATATTTGATTGTCTCCTACTAGACATGTCCCAATTATTTTATGTATTGTCCTGTGAAATCCTCTGGTTATGATCTAGATGTTAATTTATGTCATAGCATCAGCTTAAATTCTTGTTCAATTTTTATTACCTGCATCAATCTCGACCCTACTCATTTCCTCTTCAAAATATTATTGGTTTTCTAGTCTTCAGTTACAGCATCTGTGCATTTTCTGCATATATGAACTCACAGAAACTATGAAAGTGTGAACAAGGACAGCACAGGTTCAAGACAGAGTGACTTGTAGTATGTAGCCAAAACAAAACAAATTCAGTAGGATTTTTGAAGGATTTTCATTTGGTTTTGCTTTGTTTTAGCATGTATTGTTTTAATTTTAATTTTTTGTGGGTTTGTGTTTTCTTGGTTCATTAGGTTTTTACTTTAGTTTTTGCTGGTTTTCATTTGAGAAAGAGAGAGCGAAACATAAAGTTGGGTTGGTAAAGAGGTAGGGAATATTTGCGAGGGATCTGAAAAGAGAAAATGGTCAAATAAAAGTGTATGAAAACAATTTAATAAAAATGATGTTAAAAATCAGAATATCACATGTGTGTGTATGTGTGTGTGCATGTATGTAAATGAATCCATTCTCTCTAAGATATAAATGGCTTCTCTTTTGGTACTGACATATTAATCTTAGTAATGGGTCTTTTCTTATAGAAATTCCTCTTGAGCTTGATTTTAAAATTTGGTGGCCAAAACCTCTTCTAATCTTCCCAATGATCCCTTTTGTGAGATGTGTGGCAGATGTATTTCTGTCACATCTTGTTTACTGGCATATACAATGAAAATCATTTTGTACTTCACAGATTCTGGCCAGAAACTCTGTGAGTTATATTGAATTTATCAATCATATTGAAAATTATCATTTTTACTATACAACTTATAAACCATAAACAACATACACCAGTACTTTTATTTGTAGGCATATTCTTCCTTTGATTGTGTTTTGTATATTTTCGCATATGCACATTCAATGGAATAAATCTGTCATTCTTGTTAGTCAAAATTTTCTGTCTATTAAAAACTGATAATTTTAGATAAGAAATGAGCAACATTAAATTATTGCTAAACATGAAATTTAAAAAATATTTTGTAAATTTCTGAGATAAATTTTGAGATTCAGTTATTTTATTTGAAACAATTTTTATCTTTTTGACATTGGCGTTAACTTATGGAAGGCTATAATATATGATTTACATAGCCCCATGACAAAGTAACTTCCTCCTTAGGCCCTATGAACTTATTCACATATTAAAATTCTCTCTGTATTCACTTTTGCTAAAATTATCTCTGGATTTGTATGAGAGTGAGAAATTATTCCTGCTGTGTTTTGTCAGTCAGAGCTCATTCTTTAGGAAACATCACTCACACAAATTAGTAGTCACACTCAGAGACAGTGTTCTATACTTCTAGAGTGTTTTTCAGTGTATTCTTTCAACTCTAATATAGCTTTGAACATTCCAAATTTTCTCCTCATCCCATAAATGTTTAAGTAAACCTATAGCCAACATACTCACTAATAGAAAATTGAGAACATTTCTGGAATAAGACTATGTACACTCTGTATAGTTGAAACATTGCTAGAGCAATAAGATAAGAAAATGTATATTAATACGACACTTTCCCTTCCCTAAACACAACAGAGATCTTCCCCAACTCACCACCGAACAATCTCCCTACACTTGAAGAGAGAGGATGGAGAAATTTCTTTAAATAAGAAGGTTCATAATATGCCAAACAACAACAAAAAAAACCCAAAATTCTACATTTCTACAATTATTTTAAAACTATTCTTTTATTTAAGTCTTTTCAGTGAAGCTTATTCCTAAATGGCAGGAAAAAAGAACTTAAGAAAAAATAAAAGAAAGAATGATATATGTATGAATGAGAAAAAAAATGTTATCTCTATTTATATACAATGAAATCCTACTCTTAGAAGACCCAAAGGATTCTGGTAGATATCTTTAAACATGATACAGATTTTCAGCTAAGTGGAAGACACAAATCAGCATCTAAAAATCAGTAGCTTCCTTCTCTCTTCCAAACTTCAAATAACGTAATGAAATATTTTTTTTTCTATTATTTGCCACTTGAAGTCTGTGAAGGTGAAATTCTCTCTTCACATTCTGAAGACAAGTATGAAAAACTCACCAGATAGGGGTGATATTTCTGACTGCTGAATATCTGGAACAAAAATTTCTCAAGCTAAGTCCAATATAGTTAAGAAGGGCTCCATCATAGTCCAAGATACCCCAATAATGAAAACAAGAAATAGAAACACATTTACACTCGTCTAATTTTGCCAAATTGTTAAATATATATTGGGTAAAAAGATAATCTACTTTCAAAGCCCAGAGGAAACTAGATATTTTTAGGTAGAAGAATAAAAATGGGCTCAAATCTCTCATGCAGAAAAGAAAAAACAATTGAATAAGAATCAAAGATATTGATGCAAATTTGAAATGGCTAGACTAAACCATAGATAAAGTATCTCACAAGAAAACATAGCTAGTACATTTTTAAGAGACTCCATTAGATCAGAAATCAAAGCAAGTATTCACAAAATGAAATTAAGACGCTTATGGAAGGTGAAAGAAACAATCAAGACACAGGGTATTTGTAATAAAAAATAAAGAACTGC
This sequence comes from Microtus ochrogaster, assembly GCF_000317375.1. Taxonomy (NCBI): domain Eukaryota; kingdom Metazoa; phylum Chordata; class Mammalia; order Rodentia; family Cricetidae; genus Microtus; species Microtus ochrogaster. The sequence continues at coordinate 1,643,101 of NW_004949137.1, read as the reverse complement.
AAAAATAAAAACTAAATTGTGTAGTAGATGAATCAGTAAATGAGCTGAGTGCAGAGATCTCAAAAAAAATGCCCATTTTCAATAAATAATTTAAAACATTTCAGTGAGACTGGGAGTGTAGCTTAGATGGTAGAATACTTAACTTGCCTATAGGAAGTCCTAATTTTTACTAACAAAACTTTATAAAAATAATTGTGGTTCTTGTAGTCAGCATTTGAGAGGTAAAAGGAAGAAGGAAATTAGAATTAAAGAATGTACAGAATCAGTATTGAAAAAACTAAGAACAAAATGTAATGACATACATGTGTGAAAATGTCATGAGGACATTCACTTCATTGCATACAAACGTAAGTACATAACAAAAGTGAGTACTCAACAAAATAATGCACAGTATAGCATAAAATAAATGATTTTAAAATTATTGTGGAAATTTTAAACTAGATAAAACTTAGATTTTCTAAAAGAAGATAATGTAGATATAAGAATATGAGTAGCTTTTGGAGGACAGAGTGGGAGAAGGATAAATAAGCAAGTTGCATCAGCATTTTAGAGAATTGTAATTATATTTCATAGTAGAAAACTGAATATATATTGTTTTGTATTTGTTAAAACTCAGAATGCATACTATCTTAAGTCAACACTAGTATAAACTAAAGAGTAAATAATAATAAATATCACTGTATGCTCACAGATTATAAGAAACAGTCTACTAAGAAGTAAATTCCTGCGGGATCGTGTACAAGAAAGCTGTGAACCTCCTGTGAATGATAGATGATGCAGAGTGTAGAAGGTTCTTCCGAGAAGATAGCCTTCTAAAAAGAATTGCATAAACTATGATAAGTAAATGTACTTGACAGCAAGGACATGAAGAAAATGTCCTAACTTGTCCACATTACCTCTATGGATAAAATGATGGCCTGGCAGCAATATTTTTAGCTCTTTCATGTTGTAACCTAGCTGCCTTCACTCCCCCTGACAGATAGCAAAGCTTCCTTGTGGTCTGTAATTGACAAAGATATTTGTGTTCTTTCTGGCCGGTGGTTTTCCACAGAAGGAATAGAGGTATAAAAGGCTTTAGCTTGGGGAAAAATAAAGGTTGCTGTTCTTCCACCTGAAAAGAAGCCTCTGTGTCTCAATCCCGGAACCCACCACCAACCCCACACCAGTAAGGCTGTGCTTGCAGCATATTTTCACATGATCAAATATGACATTCAAATGATACAACACAGTGTGTGGTATATCATTGGACTTAAATTTGCTTAAGCTAACTATACAAGAAATACACAGTACCTCATGTATTGCTTGCATTAGCAATAAGAGTTAGAATTGATTTTTTGAACTGTTCTTAAGATCAAAAACCTTGAGTCTTCTAGTTCCTTTATTCAGATCTTTGGCATTTCCTTTGATTCACAGAAAATTAATCTTCTTGGCTGTGGTGGGTCAACATATGCTTATAGTATTTGATACTATTTAGGTAGAGTAAGAGGGACAGAAATTATATGACAACTCATTTTTTATTCAATATGATCTTAACGTTTCTCCATTATATAATTACTGTTTCCTTTTTATTTATTCTTTCAGAATTTCATACAGTATATTTTGTTTATACTATTTCTCCTTCCCTAAATCCTCCAAGATTCTTCTTTATCTTCCTATCACACAACATTTATTTCTTCATAAAAAATAAGCAAATAATAAACAAATAAATAAATAATAGGTAAACTAGCAGAAAAGGAGTCCAATTTGTGTCATTAACATGAGAACTCCCCTTGAGGATTGTAATACCCAGTGACAATCCATTGAAGAAAACTGACTTTCCCTTTCACAGCAGGCCTCAATAGTCACTTGACTAGATACAGAACTTTTGCCCATATAGCTTCCTCTATGCTGGAATTTTACATGGCTTGAGTTTGAGCATACTGAAACAATTTATATGAGTTTCTATGTGTACCTGATTTGTATACAGGAAAAAATGTTTAATTGTGATCACCCACCATCTATGTACAGTACAATTTTTCTGGTCACTCTTCTGGCTAGACCCTTAAATCTTGAGAAGTATATAATATAGATATATCATTTAATACCACACTCTGAAGATTGTGTCTAGTTATGGACCTCATGTTAATTATAAAATACTGGAAAAAGAAATTTCCCTGAGGAAGGTAGAGTGATGCAGTAATCTATGTGTGTAGTAGGATGTAATCAGGAGCATTTATGCCATGTTCATTTAACAGAGAAACAGTAATCAATTTTGTTCTACAGCCAATGACCTACTGAGTCTTTGGTTCTGGCCCTGATTGGCAGTGTTAGGTACATGTTCCATATCATGGAGAAGAATTTATATCCAGTCACAAAATTGTTTGTTACTCCCTTCTATTTCCAGCTATCTTAGATCAACAGAAATTTTTGAATGTAGGAAATTGTTGTAGCTCCTAGGATTTGTAGTAAGGTAAGATAATTACTTGTCTCCTGGATAATATCATATAATCCAGGATGATGAACAATATATATGAGGTATGAAGTATCTAGCTGAGTACTAGATAGATTTCATCATGTCCTATTGCATTAATATGTGATATCACCAACAATAGAATCTTAGTGTCAAGCTGTGGAGGATAGTCAATAGCACTGCCAATAGGCTGTATTGTTTGAAAGGTCTAAAGGATATACTTTGTTCACAAGTAAAAAATATGTAACCATTCCTGATACTGGAGAAATTAATTGGTAGAATTTGTTGCCTCATTGGGTAACTATGCACCCCATTATGTGAAAACCCTATTTAAATTTACTTTGCATATGTAAGATGCTTCTACAGTAGTAAGTTTCCATATGAATTTTCAACAGGAAGTATTAGTTGGCCCCCCATTTCCTCTTATGAGTTGTCAATATATTTACTTTCCATGTTTAGCAAAATAAAATAAGTTTAATGACTTAAAAATAGAAGTACTTAAAAAAATACTGCAGAAATTTTATGGACTGTTTTTGAGGACAAACATATAGAAACATCACTTTTATTTTCATGGTGAAGGTAACTGATTTCAATAAATAAATGTTTTTTATTCAGTTTAAAAAATAATTTTCACATGTAGAAAATCCATCTGTATTTCAAATAAGATATAAATTGTGATTGATATTCTGAATTAGCAATGAAATGTCTTCTATATTCTTTCCAAAACAGGAATCTTCATTATATTGTATTAAATTAGAATTATTTTTTTTCAAGTCAGAATTTCACATTACAACATACAGAACAAATATATAGTACAAATTGTATCGTGATTTTTCTAAGATTTTATGAAAATTTAGCCTTTAAAATGTAAAAGGTATTAATAACAAATACTTAGTATGATTTTTTATTTTTTATATTTTCAAATAATATTTTTTTTATTTTTAGCCAAGTGAGTTTAATGTATGTAAAATGTATGGAGAACTTTCATATATACAATGGACACATGTATGATATGAAAATATTAACAAAACTTTTGTTAAATCATAATTACTTTAATTTAAATTTAATTTCTTTTTAGATTAAATTATCATTGTACTTCAAAAAGGTAAAACCACATCAAATGTCACAATTCCATTTCCATATTGTTATAAATGTTAACGTTTTTTTTTGTTTTTGTTTTTTTGTTTTTTTTTTTTTTTTTTTTTTTTTTTTTTATTTTTTTTTTTTTTTTTTTTTTTGGTTTTTCGAGACAGGGTTTCTCTGTGGTTTTGGAGCCTGTCCTGGAACTAGCTCTTGTAGACCAGGCCGGTCTCGAACTCACAGAGATCCGCCTGCCTCTGCCTCCCGAGTGCTGGGATTAAAGGCGTGCGCCACCACCGCCCGGCAACTTAACGTATTTTTTAAAAGTTACTTAGTATACTAGTTTTTTGCGTTTTTCATGTACTTGAGTCTTTGAACTTTTTATTTGAGTTATTCAAAAATAACACACAGAATTACCTCAGACTCCAATGTCTCAAGGTACACACTATGTCCACTACCAGGAGACTGCAGAGTCTTGATGTAAACCCATTTTTCTTCCTTTTTGCCGAACCTTGGTGTGGATCCTTTCAGTTCTCCGTTCTCTGTGATCCGTATGCTTTGTATTCTCCCCAAATATCTAGGAACACATTCTACCTAGGATCCCAGTGTCTACAGCTGACAGGAACTCAGAAAGGTAAATCACACGGTTCTTCCTGTTCTCCATTACCTTTAGCTCTCTAACAAGCTGCTTAGATGCAGCTCCCCCCACCTCAACTTCATTTGCTGGAGATCCCAACTTCTGGTACAGACTGAGAATTTCTTAGCCCTTTCATCTCTTTTTCTACAGATTTTGGTTTTCTTACTGCAAGCAACTTGTAGGAGTCCCTCTTCTCACCATACCTTCAAATCCCTAGGGGAACCTATCTGTTGCTATGAAAAGGATCGTTTAGCTCTTTCTGGAAGCCTCTCTCAGTATTTCCCCTAAGTCTTCTTTTTTTTTTCTTCGCTACCCATCAATCTAAAGAAGTATTATATCATACCACTACATCCACTGTACATTCCAAAGATCCAGATTGGGGAAACAAATCCAAGGAACAGAACACCCACCCAACAAAGACAAGAGCAGATGCCAACCCCTCTAGTCACCCCAATCATCCTAACTCCAGATGCCAGTACAATCCACAAACATTAATAGCCAAGACAATAATCCTCCAACAGAGCCTAGAAACCCCTTCTACTGTAGGCACTGAGAAATTCAATGTAGCTGAAGCCTAATAAATTGACTTAAAGTAGCAGTGATGAATATGTTCAAGAACTGTAAAGAGGATGCGAATAAATTCCATATTTGGCAATGAAACCAGGTAAACCAGACTTAGAATCTAACTAAACATGATAATCACAATAAGCAAATGTGAATCAGCTGACCCAACTAAGGAAGTGGCAGGAAAAAACTCCACCAATATTGCAAAGTTAAATTAACAAAATTGTCACACTCATAACATTTGAATTGTCAGTGTACTAGCTGTGGTGTAGAAGCATTTCTTTGGGTAAAGAAAGTATCATCTTCGATGCTATATTATGTACTTTAAATGATATATCTTTATATTCTGTCACATTTGTGAAACATAAACCACAAGGGTCTGTTCAAGGAATGAAGCTGGAGAAGCCTCTGAATTATCCTTTCCAATAATGTGCTTAGGGATTTTGTGGTTTTGATTTTTTTTCTTGCTTCAATTCTGTGCTCTTTCAACAAAGATGCTCATTTACAAAAGGAAAATGCATCCACTAGGGAATATGGTATAACGTCTATTGAAATAAAAACTATAAATGCCTGAGCTTTTCAGGAACTTATTGTCAAGGGACAAAAGGCAAGGGGGTTACCACACTATCAAGAATAATGAACTCTGATCTTCAGAAGAAAAGTACAGGCACACATATAAACATTGGGGACTGGAATAAATAAAACTTTCCTAAAGTAATGTACTTACAGTCATAATTTAGGTGTTGATTTCTTTATTAATGCGTATGCAGCTTCGAAACATGGAAAATATCCAGATACTCAGAACATCAGGTATGAAATTCTATGTCATATCTCCTTATAAAAATAAACTGAGACTAGCAAAATCTAACTGGATTCATGGCTATAATTGAAGAAAAGTTAAAATTTCCACCAGAATGCATTAGGTGATAGATATTAGTTGCTGGAAGTGATACTGTTTATTCACATTGTATATTTTCATGAAAGGAACAAGTCACTAATTATGGAGGAATTGCTCCCACAATCTATACAAACGGACTGGGAAAGACTGAAGGGAGTTAAGTAACAGTACTCGAATTTCTTTTCAGGAACAAGAGCCAAGTCCATACTCACTGGGAGTGCTGTAGATCAACAGTTCTCAGCATTTAATTCCACATCAACAGAGCTTCACATTAATGAAAGACATCAGCTGACAAGACAAACTGGATAGGGAAAATTACATGTGTATGTGTGTATGTGTACACATAGATATACATATATGCATAGAAGGTTAAGTAGTGACAGAAATGACCATAAATGTAAATAAAAGTGGGAGTGGGATTTAGGAAGGTTTGGAGTGTGAAAAGGAAAGGGAGAAATGTAGAGATTATATTATATTATAAAAATAAAAGTCATTATTAAAAAAGAGGGCAGATCACTTTCTAGAAATTGTGAGAGTTCCACAGTACAGCCTTCTGTAAAATTGGTTACCACATTTTCTGAGACTTCATTTACCACTGTACTTTTCTCTCTAAATGTAGCTTTCCCCCCCCCTTTTCTCTTACAAGATTCAAATGTGATAATACTTTCTGAAAGAAAACAATTTTGGCATTATGAAAGTGTGTATAGAAGGAAGGGGCCTTGTTCAGGTTAGAATGTTGTATAATTTGGATCAATGTAAAACAACATGCTTAATTTGAATGTGAAATATGTAAACTATAAGAATACTAGAAGGAAATCTCTTTCTAAAAACTAGTTTTATTGTCATTGAACAGAAAATTATAATATATATAGTATAAATTTCGTAAGAAAGAGAAAAAATCAGTCCCATTGAAGTTGAAAAGAGGGAAAGAATGGCAAGAGAACTCAATTAAATAAAATGCTGCTAAAACATAAAAAGGTTCCTCTCATATTAGAGGAGCCTTCCACTTATACAGTGGTAGTTTAAGAAGTTGGCTAAAATACAGTAAAGATGATTGATTTTTTTAATCCTTGAAAATAGGAAAGAAAGTAAAATTTGCAAATGACACTTTAACATAGAATACATGGCCTGAATTAACCAGTATGAACAGATATTTATAATTTGCAAATTACATTTTGGTGGAAAGAAGGCAAAGAATTCTTTGATATCGACTTTGGATCAATCTTAAGTTTTCAAGTGGTGGGTATGTGTACATTAAGGAATGCATGTCTTTTTGCCTATTTGCACACAGGTGTGAAGACCAGATATAAACAGTACTCTTCTTCGCCAATTGCTCTTCCCTTCCTTTCTTGACAAATGGTCTATCATTGAGCCCGGAGTCCAATGAATTGATTGGGAGCCAGTAAGTTCCAGGATTTACCTGTCTATCTTTTCTCCCTCTCATTGACCAACACTGGGGTGATTAGACATCTTTTTATCACTGGTTTTTATGTGTGTACTCCCCTTATGTATGGTATACACTTTAAATCATGAGCATTCTTCTTGGCTGTGAAATATCTTTTTAAGTAGATACTTAATACAGATGAAAATAAATTTCTGAAAAATAATCATACAAGTTTTGAGTATAGAAACTTAGTACTGTCTTGAGGGAGAAAATGAAGCTATGGTCAAACACGGATTTGCTTCCTCAGCCATGTCTTGAGTTAACATTGACTTATTGTGATTCTGAATGCCTTGATTATTTTACAATTATTATGCTAAGTTCAAATTATGTTGACTAGTGTTTATTAGTTATAAATCACCTCTGTAAGAATGTCTTTGTCTATTATTAGTTTGAGCGAAATAGACACTTGAATTGTCAGAATATAATTAAGTAACTTCACTGAACACAGGTATAAGACTGCATAAAAGGAGAATATTATGAGATATGGAAACATTAAATCGATATATGAAGAACAAGCTACTTGGCAAGAACATTTTAGAAAAGTGGAAGTAAAGTACACATGTAAAGTGGGAATTAATATTTAAGGACCAAAGCCATGAGGTCCTCAAGTAAGGTGTGAATGGCAACACACTCACAGAATCTGTTACTCTATTTACCTTTAATCCTTAGCTATATAAAATCTGTTAGGAATAATTAATTGGAGCAAAGGAAACATCTCTGAAGGATAACTGTCTCCCAGTTACTCTTTATGTTTCTTTTCATTACCTATGTATTTTCATTTCTTTTGAGTTGGTATACATGTGTGTGCCACAATATATGTAGGGAGGTCAAAGAACAGCATGTGGAGTAGGGGTCTCTCCTTTCACTAAGCGAGTTACATTCAAATATTCTCACTTGTAATCCTCAAAACATTAATAAATTATGGTAACCACTGTGAGACCCTCATCCCTTATTCTCAAAGGAATGAGAAGAAATTTCCTAGCAGGGTGTTTTAAACTCAAAAACCCCAGACTAGCTTCATGTTCTCAGAAAAGATAGTGGCCCTTTTAGGGAAATTCCAAAGCACAAGAATGCCCAGCCACCTGGTGGAGACTGATAAAATGTCCTGACTTAGGGACAGGGTGAACTTGCTCTAAAAACAACAACAACAACAACAACAACAAAAAGCTGATGTAACAAAATAGTTTAAAAAAAGGTCCACGCACCCTTGCCAACCACACCACCCCTGACGGCCCTGAAGGGGCCCTGAAGAACTAACCCCACAGAGGGATTCCAGATCCTCTCTGCCTCACTGCAACGAGTGTAGAGACCAGTCCCAAGCTAGCCCATTTAAAGCTAACAATGAACTTTGCTTATTGCAATCTGGACTTCTCTGGTGTCTGGTGGTCTCTATGGGAGTCATAATCTGGGCACAACAACCACTTTTCAATCTTGAAAGGAAATAATTAGACTCTTACAATTAAATTGTAAGATGATAAGGTCCTGGCCTGGAAGTCTTTGTAAAACCTTAGAAGTGTGATGTGCTGCCTTTATGATTTATAGAAAATGAGTTCAGTATATGTACAGTATCAACACATCATAGAAACTAACTGCTGCATTCTCTCTTAGAACTCACTTAAGTAAAGCACGTGATATCAAAACTGTAATAATTGAGCTTTGTTAATAAATAATATACTGGATACATTTAAAATGGTGAAGTCTTATAATGTTTTGCTGTGCATGCAGATAACTATCTCAATATAGATATCTATTTCTTTTATTATTTTTTATTTTAAGAAATACAACCTAATTGACTGTAAAATGTCAAAGAGAAAGATATTGAATTATAAGGTAGACTAGTTTTAAAACTAGGCTTGATGTGTTGCTAAATGTAACAGGGCTTAACTAGCATAGACAAGATTCTATGTGCAAGCCCCTCAGTGTAAAAAATGCAAAATAAAAGTTGCAAGAATTACTTGAAAATTGCCATAAAAGGAGCAACAGGCTCCTATATATAGTACTTATAAAAATCTCTTAAAATTTCCTTCATAAACTTTGCATTTATATATTTCAAATAAAACTTATATTGATATAGAAATAAATCACTTGACATATATTACCAATAGTGTACGTGTTTATACAGTTAACCATTTGTATTCAAAGATATCTATATAGAGATATGATAAAGGATGACATATATAATTATACAACTTATGATTATTGGTAATATAATATTATTTGGTTTGGAGCACTTTCTCATCTTATAAATTGTCAGTTTTTACCAAATTTTCTTAGTTTTCATTCCCCTTTTTACAATTTTGATGACTTTTGAGTTAATTCCTTTCTAATTTTTTAAGAAATGAATCAAAGAAGCTAATCTCTCTAAAATTGGAACTTCACATTTTGACTTAAATCGTTTCTGATATAACTTGCAATTAACATTTTGATTTTTCTTTGTCACTGAATTATTGGGGGGCATTTGGAGGGCGAAGAAAAATAACTAGTGCAGTGGAAACTTCTTGCAATCTATGAGGATGATTCCAGTGAGGACTCTTAGCAATGGAGGACATGGAGTCTTAACTGGTTGTTTTTTGTAACTAAGGAAAGCTACCAGGGTGGAACTGTCTATAATTCAGTTGTTTTTGACAGAGGGCCTCCTATGGAGATGCCTAAACAACCCACAATGATGCCGGAACGAGGATCGCTCTCCACAAACAAAAATGTCCCATTGCTGAGGATGACATCTACACAGCTCATTACATATGTTGAGACTAAGCAGCTGCCTGCATAAAACCTTTATCCCTGTGTTCATGTCTCTTTAGCATGGGATGGTATTCTGCAGAATAAGGGAAGAGAACACTGGAAACCAACCTAGTCACAAAATCCTTGACCAACAATCTCTTGCCTGCAAGATGTGGTGGGGCAACAGTGGCACAGAACTTTTGGAAGTGTCAACCCATGTCTAATTTAACGTAAGGCTATCTCAGTGAACTTCCTGAATAGTCAGGAATGGTTTACTGGATCTCCCAGGAACCTAGGACAGTTTCAAACATAACTGGCAAAAAAAGTTAATAAAATCATTCCTAATAACATTCTGCTGCCTTGTCTAATGGTCATCAAAGAGGCTCCTTTGGCAGTTGAAGGGAGTGGAGGTAGAAAAACACAGCCAGATATTATGTGGGGAGTCAAACTGGGTGTCTCCATTTAGTTAGCTCCCCTTAAGCTCAGGAAACCCCACAGAAGAGGAAGAGTAAAGACTATAGGAGTCAGAGGGGATGTAGGACATCAGAAAAATTTCGCTCACTGAATGGGTCTGCACCAAATCCTCTTGTATATTTTAGGGTTGTTGGCTTGGTGATTTTGTGGGACTCCAAAGAGTGGATATGGGTATGTCTTTGACTCTTTCGCCTGCTCTTGGGGCTCTTCCTCCTATTGGGTTGCCTACTATGCTCCTTTAGCCTCGAGGGAGGAGTTGATATGTATGCATCCTTTTCTGAGATGAGCACTGCACAGCAACTTATTCTTGGCACTTTGACTCTTGTGAGTCTCTGTATTAACCAATCCCTACTAAAGCACAAGTGTTCCTGTGAAGGCTCAGGAAACATTAATAACAGTCATAAACATTAGATTGGGAGACAATGCAATATGACTATTTATCAAAACAATAGTAACAGGATCTCCCCTAAGGTATATGACCATTCCAGCTACCTGTTTTGACCAGGCTTACAATACCAAGTAAGAAATCCCCTTGGGGTACCTTTCAAATTCTCTCAGAATGTGTCTAATAACTCCGATAACAGTCACACAGATATAGGAAAAGTGGGCATCTTTTCAGACATATCATTTTTGTAGCTCATGAGTTATAGAACATGGTAATATTGTTTCTGACTTTTCTCCTATAGAGCTTGAATACTGTGTTGTAATATTATGGAAACTAGACAGCACAAAGAAAATTCTCCCTCAGATCTAGTTTGATTGCTCAAGATTTAAAACCAAAATTTGTAGTATCTTTAGCAATAAAGTCTTAATATATCATTGAGGAAGGTAGCGAACACCATTGGGAATAGCCTGTGATATTTGTAAGGTGGCTTTCTATACCTGGTACAGGAATTTAAAAACAACATTTTGGGGTTTCTGTGAAAATCATTGTACAATCATGTATGGTGCAGGCATTTGAAACATTTATTTAAAATTGTGTTTTAGAGAACTTGTGAACTAGTAGTTTTCCATAAAGCTTATTACAGATTCTTCATTTTGCTTACAGCTTCTACCACCTCTTCCTTCCGACTAAGTCCTATCCACATGCCTACTTAAACATTTCAACATCTTGTATATCCGTTGTCTACCTTCATATCATATGTGTACTGCTAACTGCCCTCTTACGAGGCCTCCTGTATTTCATAGTCCTCCAGTTGAAAAGGTTTCTCCTTTCTACTTCCATAAAAAGCAAAATATTTAAGACAAAGGAAAAATAATCCCCAGTTATATCTTGACATGAAATAAGGTGGCTAAGTTTTTTGTTATTTCTCTAAATTTTTAGTTCTGGCCTTTATTGTTATCAGCCACTCTGGACTTGGGATAAAACCAGAAAAGCAACTTGGGCAGGTAGTAATTCTATGTACTTGGAGATTTGTGAATATCTTATATGGATTGCCCTATGCCTGGACCCCAAGCATTGACCAAATGCCTGCTGATAAAGATAATTGCAGGAAGGCAAATCTCTGCACCTAACCTAAGAGAGAGAAACAAGGCCTGGACAGCAGGAAACTGTTTTCACTAAACAGTTCTGAACTGTGGGAACTAATACCCAAAAATGTAACAAAAAGGAAGTTAGCTACAGTGGAAAATCTACAGAAAAGAACAGACAATTTATTCACAAAGCAATAATGCCAAAAAGCCTTGACTTTTGGTTTAGCCTTTACAAGATCCCTTGGTTCTGACAAGTCTCTTGTGGAAAGATAGCTGAGTAATTATGGTATAATATGTGGCTTATAGCAATTCATATTTTTCTTTTTTGTTTAATAAATGAAGCATGATATTTTTTCTGAGTAACACATATAGCTTATCCTAATTTTTGATGATGGCTAGAATAAAGAATAAAAGTAAAAGGATCAATGTTCCTATAATCACCAAGTTAATAAAAAGATTCCATAAGGAATTACTATAAACAAAATTTTTGACTGAGTTAACGAAGTAATTGGCTCTCTTCTGCACACAATGGTGGAGTCTGGAATGGCTGACAGCACTAATATGACAATATATACCCAACTGGGAAATATTTCAGACACCATTCAGGTGGGTTTGTACTATACCAGGACATTTCTGAGCCATTAAAGGGCAGGTGTGTAACGCAAATCTACTTACAATCAGCATGATGCTATGCTGTTAAGTGTGTCTTAAAGTTGTAGTCTGGAGTTATAATAACAAACGACCGCTAGCTTTACAATATTAGTTTTATCTGTTAGTCATTGTATTTTGATGAAGCATTGTTAGATAGAGTTTACCTGGTTAGTGCTATGCATCTGTAAGACCAAGGTTGTAGTTGTAGTGGACCTGATAAATCAAATTTGTAATCAAGGCAATAGTAAATCATTTTGGCTATGAGAGGGCAGTAGCAATTGTCTCAGAAACATGCACGGCAAGATTTTCATGGTAGAACAATTGTCAGAAAGACATATAAAGTTTGTGAGGAGAAGCTATACAATTAGTAATGGAACATTTTTTAAAGGCAGTTCAGTTCTTGGTGTTATATAGTACAGAAAGGTGACAAGGGGTGTAGGATTCTTTCATGATTACTTCCTGCTGATAAGGGGGGAACTTGTAGGTATTAGAGACTAGAACACTGGAGATCTGGAAGAATATAGGTTGTTTTTAGTTTCTGCGAGGCATGCAGGTAGCTTTGGAGAAGTTAGTTTCTGGAGAATGCAACTCACCCGTCTGAGGTGAGAGCTGGAAGGAAGGGCACAGAGTTGCAGCAAAGCGGCTGTCATAGCCAGAGGAACACTTTATATGATTATAAATCTGGTGGAATAAACATATGTTAATGCAAGAACATGAAGTTAAGACCTTTTTGAGAGGAAGCCCTTTTTCTTAGGTGCATATTTTTTTAATTGTATGGTTTTACAGTTAAAAGAAACCATTCAAGGTAAGGGAGAGAGGGAAAATTCCTCTCCCCAAGAATCTGGCGACAGGAAAGCAAACAGTAGACAAGTAATACTTATGTGCGTTTATTTTTAATTCTGATGATGTTGGTGGATCTAAATTGGTCTCTTGATGCTCATAAAAAAACTTTATTAAGAGGCTTAAGAGATAAAAATATTAGATATCTCAGGTTACAAAATAGTTGTTGTCTTATTGAAATCCATGTTGTAGAAGAAGGAAGGAAACTGATCTTTGAGTCATAAGAGAAGTTTGAAATCCTAAAAATAATTTTTGTTAAAAGCAGTACTATCCCCTTTCTTGTTTAAAAGGCTGTATGTATATAAACTAAAGAGATGCCTTCATCAAGATTAGGAGAATTTTTAAGCTAAACTTTTGACAGATAAATAAGGGCAATACACTCCAATAATATGAACAATTAACATATAACTTTTGTAAAAACTAGAATAAGGCATAGTTTTATATATAAGAAGTAATTTATATCAATAATAGTGTTTATAAATATATACAAATATATTTATATATATATTAGAGAATATATTCAAAAATTATTTGAATATATTAAAATAGTTTTAAAAGATTAGTCAACAACTTGTATTTTTAAATTAACAATACCTTATAAATTAAGTAAAAAATTTTAGCTTATAAATCCAGTAAAAAATTTATATTAATAAGTTGTAGGTTTTATAGTCAAAGTAAATTTATTTTTAAGTTTATTAATATTTATATATAACATATTTGTCTGTATTTATTTTAGCATATTACCATAATAATTAAACAAATTACTCAAAGGGTTGCTTAGATAATTAATCATTAGGCTGTGTCTCTTATTTTCAATAGTTTATGATTAAAGAATGATTACTGTTAATAATTTTCAAATTAATTTATAAACTTGGAATTTTATATTTTACTTGTTAAATTTAGCATAAAAGTTTAATAATAAAGTTAACTTAGTATGGGGATGTAAGTTCTTAACAAGAAGTACAATATATAAGGAGACTGGCAATTACAAATCCTTTATAATGTATCATGAGAGAAATCAGGTATAGTAAAGAGTCCAAAACAACTCATTTATAGGTGAAGAAAAGGGGGAAATGTATTTGAAACTGTTGTAGAGGTGACAAGATAAGAGCTCAGACATTTTTTTTAAGCAGTTTAAAAAGACAGACATTGTATGGCTGTATTTTTATCTACAGCTATAAGGCAGATGACATTTAATAAGAAGACAATTGGACAACTGAAGAAATAGGTCCCTAATCTTTGGATGAGAGGTTTTTTTATAGTTAAATGAAATCTTTAGTGTTCAAACACATGATGTACATCTCAGGGCCTCCAGGGAGCTGAATCTGAGATATGGCAGTAAAAGAGCAGGGGAGATGGACAAAGACACAGGCCAAAGTGAAGGTAAAAAGTGTAAGCAATCAGAGGCAGAGACACAAAGAGATAGTACATGTTATACAGTAAGATTTATGCAGTTTTCTTGAACATCTTCAATTGAACTGAAAAAAAATACTGTAGAATTTTTAGAAATTGTCAGAAAGAGTGTCCTCTATGTGGGATTTGTCTGGGATGGGCTAACCAGAAGATCGTATACGTGGCCGAGATTTTTAAACAAACCTGGAGTCTCATCCATATATAGATAAAGAGAATGAGAGAAAGATTTTTTAGTGCACTGATAGGAAAAACAGCCTGGAGAAATACTTTATGAAGGTTGGGAAATTATCCTTTGAGGTTTTTATACTAGCCTGAGTTTTATAACCTGTAGGTGCAGAAACTGCCTGCCCACTTCTGCACACAAATGAGGAGCAGCAGGTACACTTGAGCTCCCTGAAGCAGGTAGTTTGAGGAGCTTTAGTGCAAAATTTAACTGTGAAGCTTCCAGAAGTTATAGTAAAGAAAGCTCTTTGGAATAGGCAGGAATTTGAACTGACTGCCAACCCATAGAGCTGTAGGAGAACATGGCAAAGACATTATTGGCCCTTGCCTCCATTCTGAGGCAGTCTTGTTAAAGTGGTTACCTGAAGTGTAGCGTTTTGCTGCCTCTCTGCTACACTCAGGGTCTACCTGAGTAAAATAGCGGCAAGTATTTTTGTCTGAGAGTTTGACTTAAAGTTATGTCCTACAAGGTATATTTTTCTATGCCTGATTTATCTGTCTCTTGAACAGTTAATCCGAACAATTACCTGTTGCATTTTGTTTAACCTTTAGTAAGAAAGTTACAAAAAGAGAAATATTTAAGGGGGAAATACACTCATCCTTAACAGAGCATTTACATCCTCCGAACATTTTGTTGTTTAGGACTCTCTGAAAAGTTGCTGTTTCAGAAGTGCCTCTGGGACTCTTTCAGAAGTGACCTCTCTAGGATTTCCTCCAGGGGGTGGGATATTCAATCCTACTCACCAGTCCAAAGAGTGGGTCAGTCCATGGGGTCTGCAGCACCCTTGGTGAGGTCTTAATTGTGGCTAATGCCGAATGTGTCAGCCTGATTGTTCCTTAAAAGAGGTCTCCTGATCTGTACAACTGGGGAAGCTTCCTCTCTCACTACAGCTTTCATGTAAGCAACACTTCTTTCCCCGGGTGTGTCTGGATGCCACTTCTTTTGAATCCTGATTATCGATTTAGAGGCACCAGGTAACAGGAACCCTAAAAGTCCAGCTTCTATAGAAACCTCTCAGGATTTAAAAGAAGGTATCCATAATAAGTGAAAGGGAACTAGAAATCCGTGCATGGGTCAGATTTTATTGTTTATATATGTGCATGTGTGGTATCTGTGAGTGAGTATGGCATATATGTATAACTCTACTGCTCTCCTATACATACACTATGTAAGGCAGAGATAGACTTTGAATTTACTTCACAGTCAAAACCAAAACTACCTGTTGAGTCAAAATCTTGCAGTGAGTGTAAACTTGTAAGCCACTTTGGAAATCAGAATGACAGTCTCTCAGAAAATTGGAAATCAACCTATCTCAAAACCCAGCAACACACACACACACAAACACACACACACACACACACACACACATATATATATCTCCAATGGATACAAACTCATACCACAAAAACATTTATTCAACTGCGTTCATAACTTATTCATAAAATCCAGAAGCTGGAAACAACCTAAATGCCCCTCAACCAATAAATAGAAAAAGAAAATGTGGTACATTTTCCACAGGGGAGTACTACTCAGTACTCAATGACATCCTTAAATTTGTAAGCAAATGAATGGAACTAGAAAGAAATATCCTGAGTGAAGTTAACTTAAATTCAGAAAGACAAACATGGAATGTACTTACTCATAAGTTGATATTAGATGTAAAGCAAAGGACATCCAGTCTGGAGTTCACAACCTCAGAGAAGTTAGGTCAAAAGGAAAACCCTAAGAGAGACATGCATGGATAACCCTAGGAATGGTAATTGGAAAAGAATTCCTCATAAAAATTGGAAACATTGTAAGGAGGACAGAGGAAATGGGGAAGGAAAAAAGAAGGGAATGTGTTGAAGGAGCGTCAGGGCTGCGTTCCTGGCACCCGACCGCCTGCACGGCTAGCTTTATCAGAAATAATTACACAGAAACTGTATTCTTTTAAACACTGCTTGGCTCATTAGTTCCAGCCTCTTATTGGCTAGCTCTTACATATTGATCTAACCCATTTCTAATAATCTGTGTATCCCATGAGGTGGCTTACCAGGGAAGATCTTAACCTGTGTCTGTCTGGAGTGGGAGAATTATGGTGACTGACTGACTCAGCTTCTTTCTCCCAGCATTCTGTTCTGCCTACTCCACCCACCTAAGGGATCGCCTATCAAAATGGGCCAAGGCAGTTTCTTTATTAGCCAATGACCTTTCATCATTTCCCCTTTTTTTCTGTTTAAACAAAAAGAGAAAGGCTTTAAATTTAACATAGTAAGATTACATATAACAAAACAGTTATCAAGCAAGAATTACAGTTACAGTATTTATATCTATTTTATCTTTTATAATAACTACGGAAAACTACAACTATGTATCCATTCTTCTGAAAGACCCCAGCTTAGCTGCTGTAATGCCATTTTGCAAGGCTTCCACATAAACAAGTGTAAGTTCAAGGTAAAGTCGGTACTCCTAGGAGGCCAAAACAGGATATCTGTGGTCAGACACCAGGCCTAGGAGGGGAAAGAACAGTTTTGGGAAAAACTACATGTGCCCTAGATAGGGCCAAGTCAGCTATTATCAGATCTTCATGTCCCCGAGGAACTTGTCCCCCAAGTGAACCCATCATCACATTCAAACTGACCAATGGGATTCTTGTAACCATGCTTCTTCTTCTCTATGCCTGCTCTGCCCGCCTGTTTTCATATAAAAGACCCCCTGCCCAGCCTGAGGGTGCACAAGTCTTCCAAATAGACTCTGGCGCCTGCAGGTACCTGTGCACCATTCAATAAATAACCTCTTGCTGTTGCAGCCAGTGGTCTCGACTGTTCCTTGGGTTCAGGGGTCTCCTCCTGAGGGAAGGACCACTCTGAGAGTCTTTTACTTCAACTCCATCAAAGATTTCAGAAGGATATAATATTACCTAAGCAAACAAGAAATCCAAACTCTAGAAATGACCGAGACAATTCGCTGCCTGGACAGTCACCCAAAGTTCCTCTGTACCGTTGGGGCATCCATCTTCAGCCTACAGGCCCATAGTATCCAGCAGACATATCCATGAAGCAGGAAATTTCAAAGGCAGTTTGGTCATTATCTGCTGTGTCCTGCAGAATGTCTCGCAGACTCTTTCATGAGTCAGGAACCCCGAAAGACCATCTCACCTTTAGGCAAGTTCAGCAGTACTCTCTCTGTGGGTTCTCTGTGTCCAGTTTATGCAATAGTTCAGGCAAGAGCAGTTTCTTGCCAAAATGGCTATCAAACTCCATAAGGACCTCTTCGATGCCCATCTTCCTCTCAAAGTAGATTGGTGCTGCCAGGAGCAGATGTGTCTCATTGTCATGAAAAGCTCTAAGTTATTAAAACATTTAAATGGCATATTCTGCAGTCTTTGAAAGATATGAAGAATGCCTATCTGAAATATATCTATACACATCTAGAAAATCTAACATGACTACAAGCTTGACCATTATTGATGATTATCCATTAACAACCTATATATGTTATATTTTAAATGAACTGCACAATCACAATACCTTAATCAAGATCAGAAATACATATACATGTAACAAAATTGACCTTAAAATCCATACCAATGCAAATTATTCATACTTATATTATTTCTCCCTTTAAATGTAAAAGAACATTTATAAAATTATTTGGGAATATGGGCGCAGTTATTTCTCTCCAAACTGCTTCGTGCTGAATGGAGGCGCTGTTAATCAGATCGTTTAGAGTGTAACTTGTGTGCTAGGTTTATCTCAGTTGGCAGTTGAGCGAAGTAATTTTTTGAGGGTGTTCACAGCAACCTTTCAGGAGGGCATGGTCTATCATACCATATTTGGAAAGATGTAATCCACAGGGTCTCATCCTCTGTGAAAACAAAAGAAGACTCTCTTCAAAGCATCATATCCTTAGACCCAAATTCTGAAGTCATAATACCATCATGAATTCCATTCTGGTTTAGCTTGGCAGCCCATGTAATAAAATGTCTCTCTGAAGTTAGGTCTTTCACAGTCAAAATATTTAAAGAAAACACAATAATACAAAGATTCCAGACTCTCTGTGAATTTTCCATTTTTACATGGTTTATTTTCCTTTATTTCTTTTAATCTATAATTATCTGTACTCTGTCTCTTTAAAGACTTTACCCTTTTTTTAAGACATTAACTTTATTCTTTATATTCTTTTTCTTCTCTCTCCCAAGCCTACATACATTTATCCAACACTGTGACTCATTTAGTGGTCTGAATCTGTCCTATTGTGAATCTGCAATTTTTTACTACCCAGGAGCACTTTTGATTTGCGCCTTTAAATCACTAAGTGCTTCAGAATCTAAGCTGTGACATTCCTAGGTCAAAAATAGGTACTGCCTGCTTGCCCCACCCAGTCCAACATGGCGGAGCTGCTTGTGCCTCTGAGCTGCTGACACGCACTGTTACAGCCACATAGCAAGTCCACATTGGAGCCACAATCAGCAGTTTAATTCTGAGACTGAGCATGTGGCACAAAAACTCTTCTCATCCAAGTTACAGCCAAATCTGACATGTAGAGCACTGCACAGTCTGAAAACACCTTAATGTATGGCGGAAGGAATCCGCCATGCTCCTCTGCCTGCCTAAGTCTGATTCTGCCATCTGCCCAGGTGCAGGTGGGGAGCACTGAGCCATCAGCGTGGTCTCAGAGCACTCTCCTTCTGATCCCAAGCGGGAAGACAAACATCCAGACCCATAAAAGCCATTGAAATGCTTTAAAGCCAGAGTTTGCACTGGTGGCACAGCCCCAGGAAGCCGCACTTTAAAATGATGCAGCTTTTTTTTCTGCTGCTGTTGCTGAATCAGGAAATCTCTACAGCACGTCCTAGCAAACAGCAAAGATATGTGTTAAACTCTCTCTCCCTCTTTTAAATGCCTTCTCAGATTTTTAAGTGGATTTAGTCCATCACGTCGGGTGCCACTCTGTAGTAGGAGTTGTGGGCTGTGTTCCTGGCATCCGGCCGCCCGCAAGGCTAGCTTATGCCCCGAAATAATTACATGGAAACCGTATTCATTTAAACACTGCCTGGCCCATTAGTTCCAGCCTCTTATTTGCCAGCTCTTACATATTGATCTAACCCATTTCTAATAATCTGTGTAGCCCATTAGCTGGTTTACCAGGGAAGATCTTAACTTGCATCTGTCTGGAGTGGGAGAATCATGGTGACTGACTGACTCGGCTTCTTTCTCCCAGCATTCTGTTCTGTCTACTCCACCCACCTAACTTTCTGTTCTATCAGGGCCAAGCAGTGTTTAAGTGAATACAGTTTCCATGTAATTATTTCGGGTAAAGCTAGCCGGGTGGCAGGAAGCAGCCCACTGCTCCTATTACAACAGGAATAGGGTCAGAGAACATGAGGGAACAGGATAGCCAAGATGAGGGGTGGACAGAGAAAGAGAGAGTGAGCAAGCATGAAAAGCAGAATACAAGAGATGGAAGAGAGAATCTCAAGTGCTGAAGATACAATAGAGAAATAGACACATCAGTCAAAGAAAACATTAAATCTAAGAAAAGCTTAACACAAAATATCTAGAAAACATGGGACACCATGTAAAGGCCAAACTAAGAATAATTGGTATAGAAGAAGGAGAAGTTCAACTCAAAAGCACCAAAAATATGTTTAACAAAATCATAGATACAAGAAGCTTACAGAACAGCAAACAGACTGGATCAAAAAAAAGTCTCCTTACCATACAAAACCAAAACACTAAACATACAGAGTAAAGAAAGAATATTAAGAGCTGCAAAGGAAAAAGGCAAAGTAACATATAAAGTCAGACATACCAGAACTAATTATTTTATTGGAGACAGTGAAAGCTAGAAGGTCATGGTCAAGTGTTGTACAGACATTAAGAAACCATGGATGCCAGCCCAGACTACTATACCCAGCAAGACGTTCAATCACCATAGAAGGACAAACCAATATATTCCATGACAAAACCAGATTTAACCAATACCTAGCCACAAACCCAGCCCTACACAAAACACTAGAAGGAAAACTCCAACCCAAGGAAGTTGGCTACATCAACAAAAACACAGACAATTGATGGTCTCATAACAGCAAATTGGAAAAAAATGAAAAAATGCACAAATTAACATCACCAATAATGAAAACTAAGTTAACAGGAGATAGCAATCACTGCTCATTAATATCCCTTAATGTAAATAGACTCAACTCACCTATAAAAAGGCACGGGCCAACAGATTGGATGCAAAAACAGAATCCATCCTTCTTCTGAATACAAGAAACACATCTCAACCTCAAAGACAGATATTGTCTCAGAGTAAAGGGTTGGTGAAAATATTCCAATCAAATGGACCTAAGAAACAAACAGGTGTAGCTATCCTAATATCTAACAACAACAACAACAACAACAAAGACCCTTCAAACTAAAATCAATCAAAGAGAAAAAGGAAATTTCATATTAGTCATAGGAAAAATCCATCAAGAGGAAATCACAATACTGAACATTTATGTCCCCAATACAAGGGCACCCTCATTTGTAAAAGAAACAGTTCTAAAGGTTAAATCATACATCATACCCCAAACAATAAGAGTGGGAGACTTTAACACTCCACTCTCACCATTTGGACAGGTAGTCAGACATAAAATAAACAGAGAAATAAGAGAAATAACAGATGTTATGACTCAAATTCACTTAACAGACATCTATAGAATATTCCATCCAAACAAAAATGGATATACCTTCTTCTGAGAACCTCACGG
Organism: Microtus ochrogaster; assembly: GCF_000317375.1. Classification (NCBI taxonomy): domain Eukaryota; kingdom Metazoa; phylum Chordata; class Mammalia; order Rodentia; family Cricetidae; genus Microtus; species Microtus ochrogaster. The sequence continues at coordinate 1,621,498 of NW_004949137.1, read as the reverse complement.
AACCTTCTCAATAATTGACCATATACTCAGTAACAAAACAAACCTCAACAAATACAAAAAAAAATTGGAATAACTCCATGTGTTTTATCAGATCACCATGGTTTAAAACTAGAAGTCAACTCCAATATTAATTCCAGAAAGTCCAAAAACATGTAAGTTAAACAACACTCACCTGAATCATCAATGGGTCAAGGAAGAAATAAAGAGAGAAATTAAAAACTTTATAAAATTCAATGAAAATACCACACAACATACTCAAATTTTGGGGACACAAAGAAAGCAGTGTTAAGAGGAAAGTTTATAGCACTAAACACCTACATAAGAAGCTGAAATAATCCCACATTAGTGAATTAACAGAACATTTGAAAACTTTAGAATAAAAAGAAGCAAATTCACCCTAGAGAACTAGACAGCAGTAAGTAATCAAATTAAGATTTGAAATCAACAAAATAGAAAAAAAAGAAACAATTAAAAGAATCAATGATCAAGTCGGCTTCATTCTAGAGATGTACAGATGGTGCAACATATGAAAATCTGTCAATGTAATCCATCATATACACATACTAAAAAATAAGAAACATATGATCATTTCATTAGATGCTGAAAAAGCTTTCAAGAAAATACAACATCTCTTCATGACAAAGGTCTTGGAGAGAGCAGGGATACAAGAAACATACCCAAAAATAATAAAGGCAATATACAGCAAGTCAACAGCCAAAATCAAACCAAATGAAGAGAAACTTCTACTGACACCACTGAAATCAGTAATGAGATAAGGTTGTCCACTCTCTTCATATCTATTCAATATAGTTCTTGAGGTCCTAGCTAGAAAAATAAGCCAACAAAAGAAGACCAAGGGGATACATATCAGAAAAGAAAATTCAAACTCTCACTATTTGCTCTTGATATGATAGTTTACTTAAGTGACCCCAAAAAAATTCTGCCAAGGAACTTCTACAAGTTATAAACACTTTCATTAATGTAGCAGGATACAGGATTAAATAAAAAAAAAGATTAAAAAAAAGGGCTGAGTGGTGGAGGAAGGTCATTGGTTAATTAATAAAGAAACTGCTTGGCCCTGGTAGATTAGAACATGGGTGGGTGGAGTAAACAGAACAGAATGCTGGGAGGAAGAGGAAGTGAGGTAAGACGCCTCAGACAGACACCCTGCAGCTCCAGTCCAGGACAGATGCAATGAAGCTCCGACCCAGGATTGACGTAGACTAGAATCTTCCTGGTAAGCATACCTTGGTGCTACGCACATTAATAGAAATGGGCCAGGCAGTGTTTAAATGAATAGTTTGTGTATTGTTATTTCGGGGCATATGCTAGCCAGGCGGCCAGGAGCTGGGTGGCAGGAAAGCAGCCCACAGCTCCTTCATCAGCTGAGAAAGAAATCAAAGAAACATCACCTATCACAATAGCCAAAAATAGCATAAAATATCTGTGAGTAGCACTAACCAAAACAGTGGAAGACATGTATGACAAGAACTTTAATCTTTGAAGAAAGAAATCGAAGAAGACACCAGGAAGTAAAAAAATCTCCCATGCTCTTTGGTAGGTAGAATTAACATACTAAAAATGGAAATCTTACCAAAAGCAATCTACAGATTCAATTCAATGCCCAGCAAAATCCCAACAAAATTCTTCACAGACCTTGAAAGAATGGTTCTCAACTTCATATGGAAAAACAATAAAAAAAAAAAAAACAGGATAGCCAAAATAATACTGTAAAATAAAAAAAAAATCTGGAAGCATCACAATCCCTGACTTCAAACTCTACTATAGGACTATAGTTCCAAAACCAGCTTACTATTGGCATAAAAACAGATAGGAAGACCAATGGAACTGAATCAAAGACCCAGATATTAATCCACATACCTTTGAACACCTGATTGTTGACAAAGAAGCAAAAAATAGCAAATAAAAAAAGCATATTTAACAAATGGATATCAACATGTAGAAGAATGAAAATATACCCATATCTATCACCATACACAAAACTCAAGTCCAGATGGATCAAAGACCTCAACATAAAGCCAGTCACACTGAAACTTATAGAAGAGAAAGTGGGAAGAACACTTGAAAGCATTGGCCCAGGAGACCACTTCATAAATATAACCCCAGTAGCACAGACACTTAGAGAAACAATTAATAAATGGGACATCCTGAAACTGAAAAACTTCTGTAAAGCAAATGACATGCTCAACAAAACAAAATGACAGCCCACAGAATGTAAAAAGATCTTCACCAACCCCACATTAGACAGAGGTCTGATTTCCAAAATCTACAAAGAACTCAACAAATTAGTCATCAAAAGAACAAAGAATCCAGTAAAAAATGTAAACCTATATATATATATATATTCTCCAAAGGATGCTCAATTGTGTTACAAAGACATGTGCTCAACTATGTTCCCAGCAGCATTGTTTGTTATAGCCAGAAACTGGAAACAACCTTGATGCCATTTGACTAAATAATGGAAAAGGAAAATGTGGTACACATTTACACAATGGAGTACTACACAGCAGAAAAAAATAATGACACGTTGAATTTTGCTGGCAAATTGATGGAGCTAGAAAACATCATTTTAAATGAGGTAACCCACATACAGAAAGACAATTGTCACATGTACTCACTAATAAGTGTTTTTTTAAACATAAAGCAAAGAAAACCAGCCCACAAATCATAATCCCAGAGAACCTAGACAACAATGAGGACCCCAAGAGAGACATATATAGATCTAATCTACATGGGTAGTAGAAAAAGACAAGATTTCCTGAATAAATTGGTAGCCTGCCAACCTTTGGAGAGTGTTAAAGGGAAGGGTAGACGCAGGGAGAGGAGCAGAGCAAAATGTAGAGCTCAATAAAAATCAATTAAAATTTACATGATAAAAAAGAAAGAAAGACCATGTCAAATGGCACCCTCACCTTCCCATTGCTCTTCAGAACTTTTTGGGAATCCTGAGTGATGGGCATTCTGTACTAATCAGAGCAAGAGAGTCTACAGGCTTCTCCTACCACTATCCCAATGGAAAATGGATATGGCAGTCTTCATAAATCAGAAGGGATTTTAAGGTCAAAAGCACTGAGAATATTCTCAGAAGAATCCATAAAGTACCAAAGGGCTTGTTTCAATGATGTTCACAAAATAATAAAGGACGACTGTTGTGGGAAAATGGTTTTGCCCTGTAAAGATTTGTTTCTTATACTTGTTTTGTAAAATGCTGATTGGCTAGTACCCTGGCAGGAAGTTTAGGCAGGGTGACCAGGTAGGAAGCAGAGGCAGTAGAGGAGAATTCTTGGAAGAAGAAACAGTCAGTCTGCAGTCATCATTTAGACACAGAGCAAGCAAGATGTGAGTGCCTCACTGAAAAAAGGTACCAAGCTACGTGGCTATCACAGACAAGAATTATGGACTAATATAAGTTATCAGAGTTAATAATAAGCCTGAGCTAATAGGCTAATCAATTTATAATTAAAAAATAAAGATAAAAAGGAAAAATAAGAGGTGAGTATAATAACCTCACTGAGAATATTCTCAAAAGAATCCATAAAGAACCAAAGGGCTTGTTCGTAATGTTTAAGCTAGGCTGAATATCTTATGAATCACTGAATTCTTCCCATCTCTGTCTCTCTTCTTAATAGGATTGCAAGTGTTTGACACAATAGCTGGCTTTCTAAGAAGCTTCTGGGATCTGAATTCATATCCTCATGTTAGCCCTGCAAACATGTCACTAGCTATGCTATCCTCATAGCTCTGGCTATGGGGTATATCCTTTGAGAGTTGCATGATGGAGTGTTCTCAAAAATGAAAGAGAAAATTCCACACAATATGCTAATTTTCTTTGGATAATCAAATAAATATATTTTTCAAACAAAAAGAATATCTAATAGAATCAAAAACATTGTTTTGTCTGCATATACATAGCATATGTATACATGAAATTTATTCCTACGTACATGGAACCAACATAGAACTGGAGAAAGCATCAAAGAATAAAGATGAGTAGCATTGTACCTAGCCAAAAGCACATGCAGAGAATAACAGCAGGCTTGGTTGTAAGTCATCATACAACATATTAACAGAACTCATTAAAGCCAATTTTAGCCCTTACACTGAAGTTGTCCACAAACAGTATATTTTTGAAAATTATATTTTAGAATACATAATGCTTACACAGTTTCAATTATTTGACAATAAAATTTTAATATGAATATTTTGTACATTGTAACAACTATCTACATATTACGATAATGAATAAATCAGAAATACTTTGAGAGTTTAGAAGATAATTATAGTTATTAATTACAAACATGAGAAAATCATCAAACTAGCAATAAAGAATCATCTTTCCATTTCTTCTTTACTTCTTTAGATGTTTTAAATTATCTATCTGAGTAAAATAATGTTTTCCCTTTTTTCCCTTATGTGGATGTTAACTCTGAAAATTCAAATATGTGTGTTTCATTTGCAATGAGTTTACATTCTGTCAAAATGTTAGTAGTAGTTTTGGAAGAAGGTCTAGAACTCAATGGTATAAAAAAATAAAGGAGAATAATAGAAAATGAGGATTAAGATGAGGTAGAAGATAGTAGGGCAGGGTAGAGAAGGGATTATAAAGAAGCATAAATAATAGTAAAGATCTTTCAAAAACAATCAAATGGAAACCTAATTTTGTAGTTTTCTAAAATATGCACATGCACAGAAAACAAAAATAATTCAAATTGAGCTACCCAACAATATCAGTACTATACACCATATGCAAACAAAGGGCTTAGCTTCTTTGGTTTGATTGGATAATTATGATGTATTATTGATTTGGTTGATTGTGAATAAATTACTTCTTCCAGATTTGTAGTTTCAACTTGTCCCATTGACCATCCAAACATTTTAAGTCAGTGCTATTGTGGTTAGCTACAGTCCAAAACTTGACAACAGTACCTTATTTCTGAAGAAATCACATACTTGACTCATATAACATGGAGAAATTAAGCTGGAATTCATTTAGAAGCTTCACCCATACTGGCAAGCTTCCTTGCTTCTAAAACATGCTATGAACACCACCAAAGGAAAAAAAATCATGAATCTTACTCAAGATTGAACCATGAGCTACAGTAATGACCAACCTGGCAACACATTTGCCATAGTGGCAAATAACATGAATAACATGTGAGTACCCAAACACTTTCTGGTTGGATTTAAGAATCATAATGCAAGCTGTAATTCATGAATAACACTATTATTGGGACCACAAATGTATAGTTATAAAAGTCAGATGCCCTAAAGGAGATTGTATTACTGTTATACTGATACCCGTATATGGTATTAAATAAACTCCAAATCACTTATCATTATAAAACCATAGATTTGATCAATTATAATAAGAGACACATCTTATTGATGTAGATGGTGTTTAAGCAATTGAGACCCACAACTGCTTAAACATGACAGAATACACAGCTTTATTGGGACATCCATTTGACAGCCCCTCCTGAGGTTCAAGAATCATTTCAAAATAGAGGATATACAAGTTTCAGAACTAGAAGCCATGGACAACTTACAAGAAAATGCTGTTGTCAAGACAGAGCAGAGAAACTGAACAAAGGAATTCAGTGTTTGTGACAGCATGCATAGGGTGGGACACTATTTGTTATCATTCTGCTATTCGATGAAAATATATGCAAGTTAAACTGCACCATCCTGTTGTGTTATGAGCGGCGGGGCTGCGTCCCCGGCACCCGGCCGCCCACATGGCTAGCTTAGCTTATGCCCCGAAATAATTGCACGGAAACTGTATTCTTTTAAACACCGCTTGGCCCATTACATCTAGCCTTTTCTCGGCTAACTCTCACACCTGGACTAGCCCATTTCTAATATCCATGTAGCTCACGAGCTGGCTTACCAGGAATGATCTTAACCTGCATCTGTCTGGAGTGGGACAATCATGGCGACTCCCTGACTCAGCTTCTTTCTCCCAGCCCTCTGTTCTGTTTACTCCACCCACCTAAGGGTTGGCCTATCAAGGGGCCTAGGCAGTTTCTTTATTAATAAGAAATCACTCCCACACCATCCTTTCAGATTTTGGGGAGATTACCTTGTGCCAGGTTTTCACCTGACCCTTAAATGTTTCATGCCCTTTCCAAAAGTCTTTGTCTATACTCTCACCCTCCACACCTTACAACCTGCTCACTCATGTTCCCATCATCACCCACCCTCAGTCTACTCAAAAAATATTTTTCTATTTCTGCTGTCCAGCGAGATCTTGGCATTCGTACATGAACCAACCTTATTGCCTACTCTGTCTGGGTCTGTGGATTGTAATAAAGACTTTATTTTTACAGTTAATATCTACTTATGAGTGAGTATATGTCATGTTTGCCTTTTTCAGTCTGCATTATCTCGCTCAGAATGATTTTTTCCTAGTTCCATCTCTATCCCTTCAAATTTCCTGCTGTCCATGTGGAATGTACCACATTTTCTTAAGCAGCTCCTCAGTCGAGGGACATCTACGTTGCTTCTAGGTCTTGGCTATTACAGATAAAACTGTAGCAAACATAGCTGAGCACATGCCCTTATGGTAAGATTGAGCACAAGCGTGGTATAGCTGAGCCAAGTGGTAGATTGATTCCCAGTATTCTGAAAAACCACCACACTGACTTTCGAAGGGGCTATACCTATTTGCCCTTCCACCATTAATGGAGGAGTGTCCCGCTTACTCTCTATCCTCTCCAGCTGAGCTGTCATTTATGGTTTTGATCTTAGCCTTTATAGGATATATGAGATAGAATCTAAAAGTCTTTTTGATTTGTGTTTCCCTGATGGATAAGGATGCTATCTTAGAGTCTGATAGCGCAGACTCCTAGAAATAGTGGATACATAGCCTGAACTGGCCATCTACTATGACTATTGGTCATAGTTTATTGGTGCCTAGTCATTAGAGAAGCATCATCCTAAGACTAGATTGGTGCCTATGCCATTTGTCATCAGAGAGATGTCCATTGTGTAACTGATGGAAATAGATGGAGGCCCACAGCCAAACATTAGGAGGAGTTTGGATAATCATGCAGAAAAGGGGGGAAAAGGATTGTAGGATCCAGATGTATCAAGGACACCAGGAGAAAACTTACAGAAATAGCTCACCTTGGCTCAGAGGGGCTCACAAGTTACTGAACAGATAATCAGGAAGCCCGCATTACATTGTCCTAGGCATTCTGCACATACGTTATGGTATATAGCTTGGTCCTCTTGTAAGAATTCTAATAGTGGCAACGGGGGCTTTTACTGACTCTTACCTGCTTTAGGAATCCTACCACTCTTACTTACTGTCACCTTTCCTAGCCTTAATACATGGGAATATGTTTAGTCTTACTTAAGTTTAATATGTCATCTTTCATTGATACTCTGAGAAACTTACCCCTTACTAAACAAAAATGGAGGAGGAGTGAATTGTGAGTAAGAACAGGGAGTGGTTGAAGGGAAGGGAGCTGGAGGAGAGGAGGTAGGGGAAACTGGTAAAGATGGAAAGTAAATAAATAAATTTATTGTCAGTTGATTTGTCTAGCCTCAATACAAAGGAACTTAGTACTACCTCAGATTGACATGCCATGCTTTTTGACACTCATAGGAAGTGTGCGACTTTCTCAACAGAAACAGAGGAGAAGTGAATGGGGTTGGTAGTAGAGTGTAGGTGGTGGACAAAGAGGAGAAGAAGAAGGTGAAACTACAGTAGAGATGTAAAATAAATGAGAACACTTTATTAGTAAAAAGATAAAAATCTATATGTAAGTAGTTCTGATGTACCGCTGTGCAAAAATACATTCATTCTCTAGGACTGAAATTCCTATATTTTATTATGAATTGATATCCACTATAGATCCAGCTATCAACCAAGACTATTTAGAAAATATTCTAGCTGAGTGAGATGCATTGTTTTTGTTTGACAAGAACAAGGCCTCTGAATCTACTAAGAAAGACACAGATGAGCTTACAAAGACTGAAGATGCAAGCACATGGTCTTCATAGGTTCTTATCAGATCCTTTGTTTATATGTTGTCCATATTAGTTTAGCATTTTAATGAATTCTTGACTGTAAAAACAAGTGAGTCCCTGACTCTTGATCCTGCTCTTGAGATATTTTATTTCTGTTGGGTGACAATGTCAAGGTTCTATATGATAGTTTTTGCTTTATTTTGTTATCTTTTATTCTGTCATGTTAAAAATTTATTTTTTAAAAATTAAAATATAATTACATCATACCCACCTCTTCTTTTATTCCACCAATCCTTCCCATATCCAATACCCATTGCTCTCTCCCATACTTTGAAAAGTTGTACTAAATTCTTTTGATTTTTTCAGGAAAATAAAACAGATTTCTGCCTTTAAACTTCTGAAGGTGAGAAAACCTATGAACAGCTACACATACTATAAATGACCTTGTTTACAGGGAATCATTAGTCACAATGCAAAACTACTTAAACTAAGTGTCTAGTATACAAGATTAAGCAAAAAGTGAATTTTTCTCTGTACTGTACTTATAAACAATCTAAAAACATAATTAACATTTTACTACTACAGTATATCAATTGGAGGTCCATTGTGAAAGACCAGCCCTGAAAATATCCATATGAATAATGTGATATAGAATGACAAAATTAAATTTTGAAATATATGTAATACATTCCAAACTAATTAATGAACAGAGAGGACATGAATTTTAAAAAAAATCACAAGGAGAGGTATATGAGATAATTTGGAGACAGAAAAGGGATGGGCAAATGATCTAACTATATTATAATTTTAAAAGTAAAAGAAACATATTTAAAAAAAATAAAAGGAGCCTTCAAAGCAAAATGCTCTCCTTATTACTAAAGGAAAATGGAGCAGGCTGACAGGAAGCCAGGTAAAACTATAAGATGAGGAAGTATTCAAGGAATATCTCCCACTCCTAAAGTATGATCTCCTTGAAATACCTATCTAAATTTCTCTTAGTTCTGGAGAAGCGACAACTATTTCCTTTTGCTTTGGTTACATTTGTCATCCAACCCCTTTTATTCCAAGTAGGAGTCCTGGCTGCTATATCACTGTATTTGGAAACAAAAATGACAGCCATAACTGTATATGATGGGGTGGAATGAATATGTCTTAATTAGAAAGCCTATATTTCAAAACATAAAAAGTTTCTTTCTAACTGGATTTAGGATATATCTTTGTGGAATCTGTGAGAAAATCTGCATATAACAAAAAGTTAATATAGGCAAGCACAAGGTGGGATACCAGCAAAATAAATATATTTTACAAATGCATGTTCTTTTTCTTTTTTGCTTGTTGTTTTGTGTTTATTTTTATTATAAAATATTATCTTTATTAAACTGATCTTAAGATCTTGTGGCTTGTTCTGTCTAATGAAATCTGGGTAGAGTGAAAATGAGAATTGACATAACCCTTTCTAGAACATCGAACATCAAAATGTAGGTTTTTTCCATCCTTTCCCTTCTTTCTCACTTCAAAAGACAGTGAAGAAGATTCCAAAAGCAAAAATTTCAGTAATGTTATTTTATGGTAGGATATGAGTTACTGAGAGTATGCTACTAAGAAAAATCTCAGAACTGTTTACATTATTATGAAATGAGTGATTAAATATCCCCAGAGGTCAAAATATGATTCATACAACATTTTTGTAAATTATTTTCCTTCTGTGAACTTCTCTCAACTTTATTCCACCTATATACCTACATAATTATATTTTGTCTCTCTCTATTTCTTTTTCTCTTTCAGAAGCAAGAATCAAAAAAGCAACAAAAATTAAAACAAATAGACAAAAGATCAATATGACCAAAAACTGCCAAAACAATAAAGAATATAACAAAATGTTGAAATAAGAGCGGCTGGGCTGCGTCCCCAGGCACCC
>NW_004949137.1:1592306-1608969 GCF_000317375.1 Microtus ochrogaster | reverse complement strand
GGCTAGCTCTTACATATTAATCTAACCCATTTCTATTATTCTGTGTAGTCCACAAGCCGGCTTACCAAGAATGATCTTAACCTGCGTCTGTCTGGCGTGGGAGAACCATGGCGACTCACTGACTCAGCTTCTTTCTCCCAGCATCCCGCTCTGTTTTCTCCGCCCACCTAAGGGTTGGCCTATGAAATGGGCCCAGGCAGTTTCTTTATTAATAAGAAATCATTCCCACATCAACAAAAGTTCGTAAATTAGTTATTAAGTTCTGTTTGTGTTGAGAAACTACTTTTTATCACTGGGACTTCCATGTAATTTAGTTAACATACCCAGTGAGACTCCATTGAAGAAAATTGATTTTTCATTGCCAACAGTATTAAGTGTAAGTAGTTTCTTGTTTAGTCATGGAATTTTGTCCAATATTTATTCTTTTCAGTGATGAAACCCCATCTTGCTTGTTATGCACACTGCCTCAATTTCTGCAAGTTCATATGTGCATCAGTTGTGTTGTGACTATAAAACACAGCTTTCTTGAGATTTTCTATCACTTCTGGCTGATAAAATCTTTCTGCTCTTCTTTTATATAGATTCCTGATCCTTGAGAGTAGGGGTTTGATTTAGACAACATATTTATGACATTGTTCAAATTTGGGTCTCTGTGTTATTCCCATCTACTTCTAGGAGAATCTTCTCATATGTGTGTATTTACAGATGTTTCCTATTAGGAGATTTTTTATTGATATGCTCCTTTAGCATGCTGACAGTATTAAATTTTGCGATTAATTTTTCATTTATTTTTTATTCAAAAAATTCTGATTATGTGTTTCCCTTCCCAGATCCCAATTCTCCATGCATTCAACTACACACATTTTCTTTCACTATATATTTAGAATTCAAGAGAAACAAAACAGTCAGAAAATGAGAGGAGAATAGTAAAACAAATAAAAAAAAACACTCAAAAACATGCATAAACAAACCAATAAAAAAACCACAAGATCAGAAAGAATAATATGCAGGCAAAACCAACCAACCAACAAGACAAACAAAACAAGTCAAAAAAGTAAAAAAGTAAAAATTGGCTAACCAAAGAAATATTAGTCAAAAAGTCTGCTGAAATAGCATTTAGTTCACTTTAGCTGGCCAGCTACCACTGGGCAAGTGTATGGCCCAGAATGGTTCATACTGTATGATAAATATACCCATTGATGTTGAATTAGGCGGCGGGCTGCGTCCCCAGCACCCGGCCGCCCACATGGCTAGCTTATCCCCGGAAATAATTACACGGAAACGGTATTCTTTTAAACACTGCCTGGCCCTATTAGTTCCAGCCTCTTATTGGCTAGCTCTTACATATTGACCTAACCCATTTCTATTAATCTGTGTAGCCCACGAGCTGGCTTACTAGGAAAGATCTTAACCTGCGTCTGTCTGTAGTGGGAGAACCATGGCGACTCCCTGACTCAGCTTCATTCTCCCAGCATTCTGTTCTGTTTACTCCACCCACCTATGTTCTAACCAATAAAATGGGCCAAGGCAGTTTCTTTATTTTTTAACCAATGACCTTCCTCCATCACATTGAGACACCCCTGGAGAAAATTAAACTTTCCTTTGCAAATAGACTCCAATTACAGATAGCTTCTTGGTTAGGGATCAGAACTATTAACTACTCCCCCATTTCAAGATTAGATACTATCTGACTTGAAACTGTTCAGGTCCATGAATGCTGAGCCCATATGTGCATTAATTGTGTTATACTATAAGACATTGTTTACTTTGAATCATCATTGTGGTTCTTAGACAAATTTTCTGCCTCTTCTCCTCACACCTTCCTGAGTAGCAAGGGGAGAGTTTGATAAAGACATTTTTATTATTTCTTAAACACCATAGAGTTCTTTGTAGAAATGTCTGCATAAAATTTCTCTTAGTAGTATGATGGAGCATCATGCTTCTCAACTTCTATATCCCTTCTCTGCCAAAGCTTCCTCCAGGCCTTTATTAGCCCATGGGTACTTTGGAAATGTCTTCTTTCTTCTTATTTAAGTGCTGTTTGTGAGGGAATTGAGAAACCTTTGGTTATTGGGAATCAGATAACCAATTTCTTTATTGTCACTATAATCTGGGACCTAAGACAGTTTGTAAACTGAGACTGTAAAAAATATTATAAGAATGTCAAATATAAGAATACAGAAGGAAAGAGGTAATTATTAAATAAGGGTAATGGAGTCTACAATTGGTGAACCTAAAGAAGCTAAGTAAGAAGGTGAACCCAAGGAAAAACATATAGTTATCCTCTTGCCTATGAACCTTCATCTGGTAATGGATAGAGATAGAGACAGAGACCCACACTGGAGGACTGGACTGAGCTCCCAAGTTCCCAGTGAGGAGCGGAAGGAGGGAGAACATGAGCAAGGAAGTCAGGACCACGAGGGGTGCACCCACCCACGGAGACAGCGGGGCTGATCTATTGGGAGCTCACCGAGGCCAGCTGGACTATGACTGAAAAAGCATGGGATAAAACTGGACTCTCTGAACATGGCGATCAATGAGGGATGTTGAGAAGCCAAGGACAATGGCACGGGGTTTTGATCCTACTTCATGTTCTGGCTTTGTGGGAGCCTAGCCAGTTTGGATGTTCACCTTCCTAGACATGGACGGAGGGGGGAGGACCTTGGACTTTCCACAGGGCAGGGAACCCTGACTGCTCTTTGGGGTGGAGAGGGAGGGGGAGAGGAGTGGGGGGAGGGGGAGGGAAATGGGAGGGTGGGAGGAGGGGGAAACTTTTTTTTCCTTTTCTCAATAAAAAAAAGACATTGTCAGTTCTCATGTTTATAGCTACAGCAAAATGCTCTAAGCCAGACAACAGGTGATGCACAAATATAATTTAGAGAACTTACCACTGTTATAACAAAAATAATTTTTTCTCCTATTGCCCCACTGAAGATATTGGGAACTTCCTTTCATATCTAGGATCTAAAAGCACTGATCTGATTTTCTTACTTTATGACTAAAGTAATTGATGATCTGTGCACAGCAAGGATCAATACAATGTGCATTGTATAATATTGTATAATATTTTTTTCTGTAAGTAGGTATAATTTGATTTTAAATTACCTTAGTCAGAATGTTGAAAATCAAAATAAAAACTCACAAATGCTATAGATAAGTCATGGAAAAGAGAACCCCAATTTACTGTTATCGAGAGGTTGCAAACTGGCAAAAAAAACTTTAAGACAATCCCTTTGAAAATTCTCAAACATCTATAAATCAAATGCACTACTCCTTGAATATACGAAAAGGATATCCTGTTTCACTCAAAAATGTTCATTGTCACTCTATTCACAATAGCTAGGGAATAGAAATAACTAAAATGTCTTCTGATGAATGTATAATAAATATGAGGTACATAGGCACTATGGAACACTATTCAGTGTGAAAAAATGGCATTATGAAAGATGCATATAAATGGGAGGAACTGGGAAATAACATTGAATGAAGTAACCAAACCCAGAAAGACAAATGCTTCACATTCTCCCTTATCCAATGTTTCAAGCTCCAACTCTTCAGCTTTGAGTGTGTTACCAGAAGTAACTGTAGAAACCAGGAATGTAAAAGGGGACCATGGGAAGAGAATATAGAAAAATATCAGGTTAAAAGTGATTTAAAGGGGGATGGAAATATAAAGAGAAAATTGGAGAGGCTTTAATTAGGGATTGGGACCGATAGACACAGAAGGAGGGGATAGATAAAATAATACAACAGATGCCTGAAAAAATTAAAAGGAATCATATGTTTATTTGTAAGATACAGTACATTCAAAGATACTACTTTAAACCTACACACACACAACCTATAAATAAAAAAGGTTTCCCATTAATGTTAAAAATTCCTTCCAAAATCATAAAGCCATATATTTTGTAATGAAAATCCCAACACCAGGCATGAGAAACTCCCTTTTGAGTCAGGGTTGTCAAACAGATTCTCAATATATTATCTCTGTCTTTAGTCTCCACTAAGGTATCAATGGTAAATCACTATTGCAGTATAAAGCAGACATTTTTTGGATACAATATATAGAGGACCTGAGTTGGATATGAACTTATGCCTACTCTCTAAGGACTGTTTTTCATGGTAGCAGAAGACACCATGTGTGCTTCCAAGGGAGAAAAACATGCAATAGTCCTACCTAGCTATGGCATCTATGTACAATAATAATGATCTGTGGTGGCATGGTAACACTAAAGGTATAATAGCAGTACTGGTATGCATACTTTGGTAGCAAACAAAAGCTTTCTACATGGTTTTAAGTCCTGATCAACAAAAAAGAAAACAAATCAACTGCTAGAAACCTAGTCAACCACTTAAGTCATTAATGAGATTCTACAACCACCACTGTGGTGATTTGTATAAGGACCCCCATAGGTTCATACATTTGAATGCTTAGCCACAGGAGGGTGGAATTCTTTGGAAGAAATAAAAAGATTAAGGAGTATGGATTTGTTAGTGGAAGTATGTTATTAGAGGTAGGCTTTGAGGTTTTAAAAGCCTATCTCAGGCCCAGATTTTCTCACTTATAATTGCCTAGAGATGAAGATATAGTTCTCAGCTTCTTCTCCCATACTATGTTTGACAGGCCAGTTACCATTCTTCCTGCCATAATGATACTGGGCTAAGAAAACCTCCAAATAAATGTTTCTTTTGTAATAGTTGCCTCTGTCAAAGTGTCTATTCACAGCAATAGAACAGTGACTAACACAGCTACTTTACTAAAACAGCATAATCCCTAATTAAATTCTAATTATAGACTTTTTAGTGATGAATAAATGTAGCCTTCTCTCCTCATCTGGGGAAATTCTATTTGCAATAGATAAAAATCATTACATAACCACAAACAATCAAAATGCAGAGGTGTAGAGTTCAGTTTCACTTAATATATCTTAAAAAAAAAAAAGATCCTGCACCAAAACCTCAGGGTCTTCTTTGGAGAAGAAGAGTTAGAAAGATGAAATCAGCTCTTAGAACAGTAAGTTGTAGTAATTGGAGCAGCGGGGCTGAGTCCCCAGCATCCCGACCGCCTGCTAGCTTATGCCCGAAATAACAACACACAAATTGTATTCATTTAAACACTGCTTGGCCCATTTCTATCTAGCCTCTTCTAGGCTAATTCTCACATATTAATTTAGCTCATTTCTAATCATCTGTGTAGCACCGCTAGGTGCGCTTACCGGGAAGATTCTTGCCTACATCCATCCTGGGTCGGAGCTTCATCACGTCTGCCTCAGAGAGCAGAGCATGGCATCTCTTCCTCCCAGCAGTCTATTCTGTTTACTCCTCCCACCTATGTTTTAACCTATGAGACCAAGCAGTTTCTTTACTGCTTAACCAATGAAATCAACAGATTGATATATGACACTCTCACATCAGTAAGTTTTCTATAGAATTATGTCTCCTAGAAATGTCAGAGAGGTTATACCATAGAGTACATCAATACAGGTGCCTAAAAAGGCCTGAACACAGATGGCATGTATTGTTGGTCAGTTTTACCATTTGGTGACCCAGCTCCTGAATAATACATTGAGTCTTATTTTTACTTATGAATGCAAGCCTTAGCTTGGCTTCATCCTAGCCTGCTTTTATTTATTTGTTTATTTTTTACTTAAATCATCCCATGTAAATTTTGCCCGTGGGCTTTTATATTTCTCTATTCCATATACCATCCTTTAATTTTACCCCGTGGCTTAGTGTGTATTTGGGTGACTGACCCTTGACAGCCCCTCCTCCTTCTTTTGCTCTTCCATCTTGTTTTTCCTTCTATTTATTCTCTCTGCATGGCAGAACCACCTATTTCTCTTTCTGCATAGTTATTGACTGTTCAGCTCTTTATTAGACCAATCAGGCAGTCAAAGTAACACAATTTCACAGAGTTAAAGAGGTATAACAAGCATGAATGAATCGGTAAGAAAGGAAGTTTTCAGGACTTCAACTCTAGACAAAAAAAGCTATGGGAAACTATGGACTGCTGAAAATAGGAAAACTTATCTTGTTTAGGAAAGAGTACTCCAGTAAGTTATCTAATACTAGATGACCAATCATGAGATTGCTTATATATATATAGGTTATATTATATGGATTTTCCAGGTTTTGCTTATTTGTTTAGGAATATATCAAGAATTAAAGAAAAAGACAACATGAATTTGATAGGGAACATTAAGGATTTGTGTAAGTGGTTGTATAAAGGAAAGGGAAAGAGAAAAATAATGTAATTACATTATAACTACTAGCAAGGGGTATGACTTAAAAAAGTAGAACTGGTTTACCTTTTGATCTTGAATTTCAATGTAAAAATCTGTATGAAAATGGAGCAATTTGTTTCTCAAAGCTAAGAGCAGAGACAAACATGTGAATGTTTGCTTAAATCAACATTGTTGTATTATTCACTGAATACTTGAATAAAAGTAACAGAACTTTACACATGTGTTTCATCATATAAGCAAAATGTAAATGATTTGAATTAATTCAAATTCTAATACAGATTTTTTTAATTTATGTTATGAAAAATATTTGTGGACAAACTATCTAAAACAGAATATTTAAAATTATGGGAAACAGAGAAAGAACATAATATTAGGTGGTTAGAAGATTCAACAACAAACTGCTGGTAGAAAATGCACAAATCATGGAAAACAGCATCCAGTCCTTGTTGTGCTTTTGTCTTTGATGTAATGAAAGCTTTTAGTGATTTTTTAATGCATTGTGACATTGATTACAGCCTTACTTCCTTGCACTGTTATCTATTGTTCTATTCTTTAAACTATTGTGCTCCTTAGATGCCTCTTAAAACCTAACTTGTAAACAAATGTATTATTCAAGTTCGATAATGAACTCTTAGGAATAATGAATCAGTCCTTGAAATCTGATACTAAATCCCTTGTTCAGTTTGACAGGGGTTGTACATAGTTTCCATGTACTGGATACATTTCTATATATGCCCCAGATGGGTTCCTGATTCTGTCTTCTAAAATTTATGAGTCTGTTTTGAAATATTTCTGACTCATATTGAGTCTGCTCATATTTTTCAAATGTCAGTATTCCATTCATCATCAGCTCCCACTATGTTCTGCCACCTGTGTGCTCCACCTGTGTTTTATTTTCCTTTTACAATTGCATGCATCATTTCTTTGCTCACTTTTCTATCTACTCACCCATTAGCTGTAACTGAAGCTTGTTGCTTCCAGTCTGTCAAAAGTGTACCAGGGACCTTCACTTCATTTCTCTTTTTATAATATTGTTTTACATAAAAATAGATGAAGTCCTTAGTCCTTCAAATATCCAGTGACAGCTGTGCAAATTAAATATTTACAAGAATTCTGCTGCTTCAAACTACACATAAATCAGAGCAGAGTATTGAGCCTTAAGCAAAAGATAGATATTTTGAGCCTCCTGCAGTGAATTATTAAGAGAACCCCATTGACATAAATGTTTTCATAAATTATATCAAGCACCGTTGAGATAAGGTGAATAGATATTCCATTTTTATTTTGACTATTGTCATGAAAAACCAGTAAAAACTAAGCAATCTTTTCTAGGAGATGATTGTAACAAAAATAGAGATTCACCAAATTAAATATTTCCAATTGTATTATTGAATACTAATTATGTTTAATTTAGTTATATAAGAGGATTTATATTTTATATCATTCATTTATTCACTCATATGTTCACATACTTATTTAATAATTATCTCAAAATTGCTCTAGTATGGAATGAACAGACATATGCACTATTAACAAATTCATTGTTTAACTGGATGTAGTAGGGCATGCCTTTAATCCCAGCAGTCAGGAGGCAGAGGCAAACCGATCTTGGTGAGTTCTAGGAAGCCTGATCTGTAAAGTGAGTTTCAGGTCACCCATTACAAGGGCTTCTACAAAGAAACATTATCTCAGAAAAGAAAAAGTATTGATTGATTACTAGAAAGAAGAAAGAATTGCATGATTTAGCGGAATACATAGGATCTGTTCTGATAGCCACCAGCAAAGAACAGTTTTCTTATCAAAGGCCCTGTTCTTAACTAAGGAGGAGGGTTAGCTATGATTTAAAGGGAATTGGGCTGATGAGGGAGGGGGAATTGGTTGGGGGAGGGGGAGGAAAATGGAAAGCGGTGGTGGGGAAGAGACAGAAATCTTTAATAAATAAATAAATTAAAAAAATAAAATAAAGGGAACTTCTGCAAGAGACACTCTTATACTTAGCGTATAATTTACTTAATGAAGCATGATATAATTTTGATATATCAAGGTAAAAAAGCTCCTGTCTTTTACAACTTGAGTCATTTCTCTTTCAACCACAATTCACATTTTGGTATTTTGGCATTGTTCATATTTGTCACTTATCCTATTTTACTATTATAGCCTCATTTTATTATTTGAGATTTCATTATATTTATCTTTTTATTTCATCTTACTTAGTTTATAAAAACTCATAGACTATTCAATGGATTCACATAAAATATACAAGAAAGCATAGATGAAGGCAATGCAATCTTAATAATAACTACATACCTTAAAGTTTACACTTATAAGCTAATATAATCTAGGGCACATTATCTCAGTGTCCTCTCTGATCACTTAAACTAGTGTCTTATACCTCAAAGTATGATATATCTAAAATGTTTTTCCTACAGTTTTCTTATTCCTTTAAAATATGCTGAAAACATATGTATACATATCATAACACTGTAATTGATTCCGCATAATTGTATCCCCACTTCTATAACTTGATGGAGGAGGGTCATCTGTCTGTCTGTTACTTTCATTGGTTAATAAAGAAACTCGAAAAACTAAAAAAAAAAGAAAAGAAAGAAAGAAACTGCCTTGGCCCTTTAATAGGACAGAAAATTAGGTAGGCGGAGAAGACAAAACAGAATCCTGATAGGAAGAAGCTGAGTCAGGCAGTTGCCATGACTCTCCTCTCCGAGACAGATACAGGTTAAGATCTTTCTGGTAAGCCACCACCTCATGGTGCTATACAGATTATTAGAAATGGGTTAATCAAGATGTGAGAATTAGCCAATATGAGGCTAGAACTAATGGGCCAGGCAGTGTTTAAAAGAATACAGTTTCGGTGTAATTATTTTCGGTAAAGCTAGCCGTGCTAGAGCGGGGCGGTAGGAAATGGCCCGCAGCTCCATTCTACAACAACTGTATTTGTAAAGATGATCATTGTTTTATATAACTGCAGCTATTGGCCTTTCACATCTGTGTTGTCCTATTCCACTGTTTCTTAGAAATTGTGCTGCAATTTTCAATCTTGTTGATTACAAAGTAGATTAACCAATGCTATTCACATTACTTGTAGTCTATATGTAACACTGTATTTTGAAAATACATGCATATTCTGTTTAACCACTGCAACCTAGGCAACTATTTATTTTTACTGAAATTTTCATTTGTTTTTCCCTCTGGGAACATATGGATGACTAGAAACTTTTTCAGACTGTCAAACATTATAATTACAGGTGGATGATTCTTTGGAGGCCATGCATACATTTAATTATACCAAGGTACTTAGGGCTTTCTTTGAAAAATATTTGCTATATTTATTTTTCTTCTTATATAATTCTTTACCCTTTTATTTGTATATTCCAAATTCTGGCTGCAAGTTTTTGAAATTATTCTGTTAAGATTTTGCAAAATGTTTAATATTTATGATCAAAACTATAAAATTATACTTTTACCAATTCCTTGATATTTTAATTGAAGAACCAGAATTCTGAAATCATTAAACTCTCCAATTTTCTTTATGTGTCAAAACATTTGACATATATGTTTCTAATCTCACAACAAAACTCTATTATTGTTTCTTATTAATTTGATATTTATTTTAATTTAGCTTTACTTTGCTCTTTCAGAGCATTGTGATTATTCTGTCTCACCAATAACAGTCTTGGTATTACCTGCATTTCCATATTTGTTTTTTTTCTTGTATATGTACAATGTATCTGTATGTGTGTATACATACATGTACATGTGGATGTGGGGTGTTTTATTCTTGTGTCAGGGCACACACATATGGGTGTTTGGTCTTATCGGAAGGACAGAGAGTTTGAACTTATTTTTACTCTTTCAAAGTTGTTGACAACAGGCTACAAAACAAGGTATGCTGACCTAGGGTATGTTTATTTAATGTTTTGGGCATTAAGACGATCTACTAGAGGCACATCTGCTCCACTCTGATCAAAGGTCAGTGAACTCAAGCATATTTTTGTGTCCCTTCATTTTAAAAAAGGAGGTTTGGGTCTGTGGGGGTCCTTGGACCTTCAAGGGCCCTTGTTCCTGTGGTGAGGACAGCCATCCAGACCGGTGAGTGGGTGCCATCCCAGGACTGGGTGGAATGTCTGGGAAAGGAGCACAGGGCCCCTTCAGCTATTGCTGCCAGGGTCTTCTTTATTCCACATGACCCTGCCTCCCCCAAGTCTGCCCTGGAATCTCTGCAAGGTCCTTGGCCCAGGAACAGTTCCTACTCCTGCACTGAGGCTATCCACCCAGAGGAGTGAGTTTACGCTGGCCCAGCCAGAAGGGAGTGCAGGGCACCTTCAGCTCCTGTTGCCAGGGGCTTCTTTGTTGCACTTGACCCTCTCATCCCTCTAAGTACGCCCTTTTGTTTGTGGGGTCCTTGGACCTACAGGAGTCATTGTCCCTGTGCTGAGGAGAACCATTCAGAACGGTGAGTGGGTGCCATCCTGGTGTGGGGTGGAACATCTGGAAAGGAGCACAGGACCCCTCCAGCTCCTCTGCAGGGGCTCCTTTGTTCCACATTACCCTGCCTCCCCCAAGACTGACCTATTGTCTGTGAGGTCCTTGGCCCAGGAACAGTTCCTGCTCCTGCTCTGAAAAGATCCACCCAGAGTCAGTCACAGAATAGATTGGCCGAAGGCACCAAGACTCTCCTGTCTGCATTTGAAGGAAGAGATGGGCAGGCAAGGCACCAATACAAGAATTCCTCCAACAACCTGAAACGCAACATGACAACAGCAAATTCCAGGGATCACACAAGAAAACTTGAACACCCTATTCCAGAAGAAGAAGAAGAAATCAACTTTAAACATAACATTATGAAAATAGTAGAGCACCTTAAACAGGATGTAAAAAAATTGCTGTAAGAAATGGAGAAGACAAACAAGAAGGTAGAGGAAATAAATAAGAAAACTAGATAAAGCAAACAAACAGGTAATGGAAACAGTTCAATACTTGAAAAATAAAATGGAGGCAATGAAGAAAACAAAAACTGAGGGAGGGCTAGATATGGAAAATCTGGATAAACGAACAGGAACTACAGAGACAAGTATAACCAATAGAATACAAGAGATAGAAGAAAGAATCTCAGATACTGAAGATACTATAGAGGCAATAAACTCATTGATTAAAGAAAATAACAAATCCAACAAAATCTTAACGCAAAACATCCATGAAATCTGGGACACCATGAAAAGACCAAACCTAAGGATAATAGGGGTAGAAGAAAGAGAAGAATTACAGCTCAAAGGCCCAGAAAATATATTCAACAAAATTATAGATGAAAACTTTCCCAACCTAAAAAAGGATATTTATATGAAGGCAAAAGAAGCATACAAAACAATAAATAAACTGGATCAAAAAAAAGCATCCTCTCACCATATAATAGTCAAAACACAAAACATACAGAATAAAGAATTAATATTAAGAGCTGCAAGGAAAAAATGTCAAGTAACACATAAAGGAAAACCTATGCGAATTACACCTGACTTCTCAACGGAACCCATGAAAGTCAGAAGGTCTTGGATAGATGTACTGCAGACACTAAAGGACCATGGATTCAAGCCCAGACTACAATACCCAGCAAAGCTTGCATTCACCATTGATGAAGAAAACAAGATATTTCAGGACAAAAACATATTTAAACAGTGTATAGTCACAAACCCAGCATTACAGAAAATACTAGAAGGAAAACCACAAACCAAGGAAGCCAACAACACCCATAATAACACAAGCATCTAACAACCCTTTACCAGCACAACTCAGAGAAGGGAAACACACAAACACTTCCACCAGAAAAAAAATAACCAGAGTTAGCAACCACTTTTCATTAATATCACTTAATATCAATGGACTCAATTCACCTATAAAAAGGCACAGGTTAAGAGAATGTATACAAAACAGGATCCAACATTCTGCTGTTTACAAGAAATATACCTCAACCTCAAAGACATATATTTCCTTGGAATAAAGGGTTGGGAAAATGTTTTCCAATCAAATGGACCAAAGAAACAAGCTGGTGTGACTATACTAATATCTATCAAATTTGATTTCAAACTAAAATCAGTCAGAAGAGATGGAGAAGGACACTTTATACTCATCAGGAGGAAGTCTCAATCCCAAATATCTATGCCCCTAATATAAAAGCACACACAAATGTAAAAGAAACCTTAGTAGAACTCAAAGCATACATCAAACCCCACACTCTCATAATAGACGATTTCAACAGTCCTCTTTCACCAATGGACAGGTCAAACAGACATAAACTAAACAGAGAAATAAGGGAACTAACAGATGTAATGAACCACATGGACTTAACAGACATCTATAGAACATTACACCCAAAGAGAAAAAGAATATACCTTCTCCTCAGAATCTCATGGAACCTTCGCAAAAATTGATCACATAATTGGTAACAAAGCAAACATCCATAGATACAAAGAAATTTTAGTAACCACCTGTGTACTATTGGATCACCATGGAATAAAGTTAGAATTCAACAACAATTCTACCCCCAGAGAGCCAGCAAACTCATAGAAACTGAACAGTCAACTACTGAACCACCCCTGGGTGAAGGAAGAAATAAAGAAAGAAATTAAAGTCTTCTGGAATTCAATGAAAATAAATACACAATATACCCAAAATTATGGGACAGTATACAAGCATTGCTAAGAGTAAAGTTCATAGCACTAAGTGCCCATATAAAGAAAACGGAGAAAGCACACATTAGAGACTTAACAGCACAGCTGAAAACTCTATAAAAAAGAGAAGCAGACTCATCCAGAAAGAGTAGAAGACTGGAAATAATCAAACTGAGGGCTGAAAGCAACAAAATAGAAACAGAGAAAACAATCCAAAGAATCAATGAAACAAAAAGCTGGTTCTTGGAGAAAATCAACAAGATTGATAAACCCCTATCGAAACTAATCAAATGGCAGAGAAAGAACATGAAAATTAATAAGACCAGAAATGAAAAGGGGGACATAAACACAGACAGAGAGGAAATTCAGAGAATCATTAGATCTTACTACAAAAACCTGTATGCCATAAAATTGGAAAATGTAAAAAGTAATGGACATTTTTTTTAGATGAGTGCCATATACAAAAATTAAATCAAGACCAGATGAACAATTTAAATAGACCTATAAATCATGAGGAATTAGAAGCTGTTATCAAAAATCTGCTTACCAAAAAAGCCCAGGACCACATGGTTTCAATGCAGAACTCTAACAGAACTTCCAAGAAGAAATAATACCTATACCTCTTTATGTTTTTCACATAATAGAAACAGAAAAGTCATTGCCAAACTCTTTATGAAGCTACAGTTACCCTGATACCAAAATGACACAAAGACTCAACCAAGAAAGAGAATAACAAGCCAATCTCACTCATGAACATCAATACAAAAATTCTCAATAAAATGCTGGCAAACTGAATCCAAGAACACATCAAAAAATTATACATTATGGTCAAGTAGACATCATCCCAGAGATGCAGTGCTGGTTCAACATATACAAATCTATCAATGTAATCCATCATATAAATAAACCAAAATAAAAAACCCATATGATCTTTTCATTAGATCACGAAAAGCATTTGACAAAATTCAACACCCATTTATGATAAAGGTCTTGGATAGATTAGGGATACAAGGGTCATACCTAAATATAATAAAAGCTATATACAGCAAGTGGACTGCTAACATCAAATTAAATGGAGAGAAACTCAAAGTCATTCCACTAAAATCAGGAACAAGACAAGGCTGTCCACTCTATCCATACCTCTTCAATATAGTGCTTAAAGTTCTAGCAATAGCAATAAGAAAACATAAGGAGATTAAGGGGATTCAAATTGGAAAGGAAGAAGTCAAACTTTTGCTATTTACAGATGATATGATAGTGTATATAAGGGACCCCAAAATCTCAGCCAAAGATCTCCTACAGCTCATAAACACCTTTAGTAATGCGGCAGGATACAAGATCAACTCCAAAAAAATCAGTTGACCTCCTATACAAAAAGGATAATGAAGCAGAGAGGGAAACCAGGAAAGCATTACCTTTCATGATAGCCACATACCATAAAGTATCTTGGGGTAACTCTAACCAAGGAAGTAAAAGATCTATTTGACAATAACTTCAAGTATTTGAGAAAGAAATTGAAGAGGATACCAGAAAATGGAAGGATCTCCCATGCTCTTGGATAGGGAGGATCAACATAGTAAAAATAGAAGTTCTACCAAAAGGAATCTATAGACTCAATGCAATCCCCATCAATATTTCAACAAAATTCTTCACAGAACTTGAGAGAACAATAATCAACTTTATACAGAAAAACAAAAAACCCAAGATAGCCAAAACAATCCTATACAATAAAAGTACTTCTAGAGGCATTACCATCCCTGACTTCAGACACTATTGCTGAGCTACAGTAATGAAAACAGCTTGGTATTGACATAAAAACAAAGATGTTGACCAATGGAATTGAATTAAAAACTCAAATATTAACCCACAAACCTATTAACACCTGGTTTGACAAAGGTGCTAAAATTATAAAATGGAAGAAAGTAAGCATCTTTAACAAATGGTGCTGGCATAACTGGTTGTCAACCTGTAGAACAATGAAAATAGATCCATATCTATCACCATGCACAAAACTCAAGTGCAAATACATTAAAGAACTCAATATAAATTTGATCACACTGAACCTGATAGAAGAGAAAGAGGGATGTGTCTGCCACACATAGGCACAGGAGATCACTTCCTACTTATAACCCCAGTAGTACAGACAATAAGAACAACAATGATTAAAAGGGACCTCCTGAATCTGAGAATCTTCTGTATTGCAAAGGACAGTGCTATTAAGACAAAAAGGCAACCTATTGAATTGGAGATGATCTTCAAAAACCCTGCATCAGAGAAAGGTCTGATCTTCAAAATGTATAAATAACTCAAGAAACTAGACATTAATACTCTAACCCTGTTAAAAAATGGGATACTGAACTGAACAGAGAATTCTCAACAGAAGAAGTTCAAATGGACAAGACACTTAAGGTCATGGCTCAACCTCCTTAGTAATCATGGAAATGCAAATCAAAACAACTTTGCAATACCATCTTACACCTGTCAGAATGGCTAAAATCAAAAACACCCATTATAGTCTATGCTGGAGAGGTTGTGGAGTAAGGGGAAGACTCATCCATTCTTAGTAGGAATACAAACTTGTGCAACCACTTTGGAAATCAGTGTGGCAGTTTCTCGGGAAACTGGGAGTCATTCTACCTCAGTATTACACAATTCCACTCTTGGGAATATACCCAAGAGATGCTCTATCATACTACAAAAGCATTTGTTCAACTCTGTTCATAGCAGCACTATTTGTAATAGCCAGAACCTGGAAACAACCTAGGTGCCCCTCAATAAAAAAATTTGGATAAAAAATGTGTGGCACATTTACACTTAAGACTTCTACTCAGTGGGAAAAAAAACAATGACATCTTGAATTTTGCATGCAAATGGATGGAAATAGAAAACACTATCCTGAGTGAGGTAACGCAGACCCAAAAAGATAGACATGGGATGTACTCACTCATAATTGCTTTCTAGCCATAAATAGAGGATATTGAGCCTATAGTTAGTGATCCTAGAGAAGCTAAATAATAAGATGAACCCAAAGAAAAACATATAGTTACCTCCCTGGATATTGGAAGTAGACAAGATTGCCAGGCAAAACTTGGGAACTTGGTTGTAGGGTGGGATGGAGGTAAGGGGAAACGGGGAGAGAAAAGTGAGAAGGGGAGGGTGGGGAGAGCTTTGGGGAATGAGATGGTTGGGATAAAGGAAGGATGGATATGGGAGCAGGGAAGTATATATTCTATTTAAGGGAGCCATTTTAGGGTTGGTAAGAGACTTGACTCTAGAGGGGTTCTCAGGTGTCCAGGTAGATGTCCCCAGTCAGTTCCTTTGGCAGCTGAGGAGAGGGAACCTGAAATGACCCTATCCTATAGCCATACTGATGAATATCTTGCATATCACCATAGAACCTTCTTATGGAAATGGATGGAGATAGGGACAGAGACCCACATTGGAGCACCAGACTGAGCTCCCAAGGTCCAAATGAGGAACAGAAGGAGGGACAACATGAGCAAGGAAGTCAGGACCACAAGGGGTGCACCCACCCACTGAGACGTTGGGACTGATCTATTGGGAGCTCACAAAGGCCCGCTGGACTGGGTCAGAAAAAGCATGGGATAAAACCAGACTCTCTGAACATGGCGGACAATGAGGGTTGCTGAGAAGCCAAGGACAATGGTACTGGGTTTTGATCCTACTGCATGTACTGGCTTTGTGGGAGCCTACTCTGTTTGGATGCTCACCTTCCTA
>NW_004949137.1:1574831-1592147 GCF_000317375.1 Microtus ochrogaster | reverse complement strand
TTCCAACTGCTATTGTGTTAAAGAAATCCTAGTCATTAGATGCAAAAAAAAAGAGATTTGTCCACTCATTTTAGATTGCTCAATTTTGTCAAGTATAAGTTTCTGAAATAGGTGTCTGTTGTTGTGTACTCTTTTTGTTTTTGATCTTGTAATTTTAATTAGAGTAGTTGAACAAGCTTGTTTCATAGATACATATGTATGGAATATATTCTTATAACAATTGAAACTGAGGTAATATCTAACTTTGATATTGAGGTATATTTTTTTATGTAGCAGAAGGATGGATTTTGTTTTACATCCATTCTCTTACTCTTTACTGGAGAAATTCAAGAGAAATAAATATACTGGATATCAGCTCTACTAAACAATTACAGTTTAATTAACATAAATATCATGGTATTGACATAAAAAATGACAGGTAGATCAATTGAATCATATCAAAGATCCTGATTTAAATTCATATATCTGTAAACATCTGATTTTTGATAAAGAAACCAAAATTATACAATGAAAATTTCTTGATTTATTGTACTTATCATATTTAAATTGATATCAGATAAATATTTTAAATAAACCTGTAACCACTATGGAAATAGAAGCATAAGTAGAAGTCTCCAAACCAACAAGTATATGGGGGCAGATATTTTCCGAAGAGAATTCTTCCAGATATTCTAAGAAGAACTAATACCAATACTCCTCAGATTATAGAAAACAATTGAAACAAAAGTAACATTTTCAAATTTGTTCTATAAGGCCACAGTCACCCTGATTCCCAAACTATAAAAAGACTCAACAAAAAAAAAGAGAATTTGAGAATTTATGTGAAACACTTGTTTTAAACTAGACAAAGATGTGTTGTACTTTTTAACTATATAAAAATGTGTTGTTGCTTTACCTCAATTTCCTAAGGAGTCTGCCTTGTCAAATAGAAAGCTGAACAGCCAATAGAAAGGGAGGAGGTATAGGTGATACTTCTCAACTGGGAGAGTAAGTAGGAAGAACAATTTATGTCAAAGTGAGAATAATAAAGAAAAGAGATATTCTCAAATTTGGGAGCATGGGTACCTTGAGAGAGGACTAAAGGGGAGGGGAATAGAGAAAATGTAGAAGTCATCAAAAATCAATAAAATAAAAGATAAAAAACCAACCAACCAAACAAACAAAAAGAGCTATGCATTGAAAATCAATGAAACATTGGGTATCCTCCAAATTAACTGATTTTAAAAAAAAATCTAATAATGCCAAGTCTTAGCATGAAGTGCAGTGTGACTCACTTTTTTTCATGTTGTTAAAGTAAAATATTTGAAAAATATTTTTAAGAAATTGGAATTATGCAGTAAAATCATAGTCAAGTGTCTGGTCCAGTGAATGAAATAAGGCCACATCAACAGTGAAAATAAGGTATAATCTTTTGGGGTCTGGGTTACCTCACTCAGGATAGTGTTTTCTATTTCCATCCATTTGCATGTAAAATTCAAGATGTCATTTTTTTTTTTTTTTACCGCTGAGTAGTACTCTAATATGTCTATATTCCACACTTTCTTCATCCATTCTTCCATTGAAGGGCTTTTAGGTTGTTTCCAGGTTCTGGCTATTACAAATAATGCTGCTATGAACATAGTTGAACTAATGCTTTTGTAATATGGTAGGGCATCTCTTGGGTATATTCCCAGGAGTGGTATTGCTGGGTCCGGGGGTAGGTTGATCCCAAATTTGCTGAGAAACTTCCACACTGATTTCCAAAGTGGTTTCACAAGTTTGCATTCCCACCAGCAATGGATGAATGTACCCCTTACTCCACAATCTCTCCAGCAAAGGCTATCATTGGTGTTTTTGATTTTAGCCATTCTGACAGGTGTAAGATGGTATCTCAATGTTGTTTAAATAAAGGACATTGAACCTATAATTTTTGATCCCAGAGGAATTAAATAAGAAGGTGAACCCAAAGAAAAACATATAGTTATCCCCCTGGATATTGGAAGAAGACAAGATTGCCAGGCAAAAATTGGGAACTTCGTGGTGGCGTGGGATGGGGGTAAGGGGAAATGGGGAGAGAAAATTGAGAAGAGGAGGATGGGGGAAACTTGGGGGAATGGGATGGTTGGGATAAAAGAATGGTGGATATGGAATCAGGGAAGTATATATTCTAGTTAAGGGAGCCATTTTAGGGTTGGCAAGAGACTTGACTCTAGAAGGGCTCCCAGTTGTCCAGGGAGATGTCCCCAGTCAGTTCCTTGGGCAGCTGAGGAGAGGGAACCTGAAATGGCCCTATCCTAAGGCCATACTGATGAATATCTTGCATATCACCATAGAACCTTCATATGGCAACGGATGGAGATAGGGACAGAGACCCACATTGAAGCACCGGACTGAGCTCCAAAGGTCCAAATGAGGAGCAGAAGGAGGGAGAACATGAGCAAGGAAGTCAGGACCTCAAGGCATACACCTACTCACTGAGATGTTGGGACTGATCTATTGGAAGCTCACCAAGGCCAGCTGGACTGGGTCTGAATAAGTATGGGATAAAACCAGACTCTCTGAACATCGTGGAAATTTTTTTCAATAATAATAATAATAATAATAATAATAATAATAATAATAAAGAAAATAAGGTATAATGACATGCTACCATATGAATGAACATTAAAGTGAATTACAAGAAATGAAACCAAGTACAAAAGAATACAATGTTGTGCTTGCTTCAGCAGCACATATACTAAACTTTGAAAATTGGAATGATACAGAGAAGATTAGCATGGCCCCTGTGCAAGGATGACAGGGAAATTCATGTAGTGTTCAAAGAAAAGAGCACAGTGCTCAAGCCTTATTCAGTAGTTATCACTCAAACATTCTCAAGGGCCTTGATTCAATAAAGAACACACAGAATCAAAAAAAAAATCAAAAACAAAAGAAAAAAAAAGAATGAAAGAAAACAAATGCCAGGGAAATGCCAGGGATCAGCCTGTCAGGCATGGAGGTAAACAGAAAGTAGGTCAAACAGAATGAAAGAAAGGTAAAAAGCTCTGAAACAAAATTTAGATGAATAGCAACATTTTAAATTAAACTTTAAAAAAAAAAGCTAGTGGTACAAGCCTAAATTAAGGTTGAGAATTCATAATTAATTTAAGTCTATGTGTCTTTATCTGGAAGTTGGTGGGTGGCCCAAAGATAATTCCAACTACATAGAATTACTGCCTCATGAACATTAATGTAAAAATTCTCAATAAAATACTGGCCAAACAAATCTAAGAACATATCAAAAAATCTGTCACGATCAAATGGTCTTTATGTAAGCAATGCAAAGATCATCCAACATATGAAATCTATCAATGTAATGTACAACATAAACAAACTGAAATAAAAACCAAAACATCTAAGTTGATGCCGAAAAAAATCTGACAATATTCAACATCTCTTCATGATAAAAGTCTTGAGAGATCAGTGATACAGAAATATTCCTTAGCATAATAAAAGCAATGCACAGTAGGAATAAGACAAGGATGTCCAATTCTCCATATCAATTCATTATAGTACTCAAATTTCTAGACAAAGCAACAAAACAACAAAAAGAGTTCAACAGAATATACATTGGAAAGGAATCAGTAAATGAATCATTATTCAGAGATGATAAGATAGTATATATTAGCAACCACAAAAATTCTACCATGGAACTCCTACAGCTGAAAAATACCTTCAGCAAATTGGTTGGAATCACTCAAAAAAAATCAGTAGCCATCCTATATACAAATTATCAACTGGGTGGATGTTGGTGGTGCCACTGACACCATGTGCCTCTAGAGAATACTGAGTATTCATCCAGTAAAGTTTACTATACCACAGAGCCCTATAAATAACAAACAAAAAAACACAGTATTTTCTGAAAAAAAACAACTAAACAACAGTATAATGATACTGTTTTCTTGATGAAATTTAATTATCATAATTTTTAAAATAATTCTAGATTAGATTAGTTTACACTTTTAAGAACAACAAAGAGAGATCTTCTGCATCACTTTTACAGATCCTCCAGTTGAAAAAAATGATAAAATATACTATTATACTATAATAAAGGGCATGACATTGACATGGTTTCTAGTTAAACTTTCTATACTTTTCTGCATTCTATGTGAATGAGTATATATAATGTATACTCACAGTATCTTTGAATTGAAGCACACACTTATATTTCCCCCAAGTTAGAATTATATTGTCACATTGATCCCATATTCCTCATTTATAAATATTTTCAAACCAGTTTGTTCTCCTCTGGAACTTGCACATATGGCTACCAGCACTCTGCTTTTACATATTATATAAAGCTGACACTATTACAGACAGAAACATGTATGTAATTCTGTACTGATTTGATGGTCAAACAAAATCTAAAACTGCACTAGTTTAATTACTAATTGACACAAGCTAAAATAATCTGAAAGAATGGAACCTTTAGTTAAAAATATGCTCCCAATAAATAGCACTCCTCCGTGGCTGTGTATCAGCTCAGGCATCCAGCCTCTCACAACGTTGAGTTTCTGCCTTGGCTTTCAGTAATGAACTTTGATTTATGTCATGTAAAGCAAATAAACCCTTTTGCATCCAAATTTCTTTTGGTCTTGGTACTTCGTCACACCAATAGGAATCAAAGTGAGACTAGCACTGAACAATAAAATTTCTCTATCATCTGGTTCTTAATTTTTATTTTCTAA
Organism: Microtus ochrogaster; assembly: GCF_000317375.1. Classification (NCBI taxonomy): domain Eukaryota; kingdom Metazoa; phylum Chordata; class Mammalia; order Rodentia; family Cricetidae; genus Microtus; species Microtus ochrogaster. Next base: position 1,587,441 of record NW_004949137.1, on the reverse strand, counting down.
AATATAATATGATGAATGTAAAAACATTTATTTGCTTGTATATTTATGGCATTTTAAAATTAAACTTTATATCTTGTATTAGTTTTAATATGACATTTGTGATAGCTCTGGTATTTGCTAATATGAATGAAGCTGTCATGAATATTCTTGTACATGTGAACATATGCTTTTATTTCCTTGGAGTAAAGACCTAAGAGATCAATAGAACATATAGTAATTGCATACATTATGTTATAAGTTATTAAGATGTAGTGTCATATTTGCATCTGTAACTTGTCTTGGATGTGGTATGTTTCATTCTCACCAGTATACAGTGCTAAGATCCTTTTGCTTTGAATTTTATTTTATATACTCAAATAGATAAAATACATGGATAATAAATTTTCATTTAAATTTGTATTTTATCTATTTCTGATGGTGATGAGCATATTTTCATTGGCTTACTTTCTTCTATTTACTTCATGTATTCTATAATCCTTCAGCCATTTTTTTTAAATTTGCATTTCATCAGTTTTTAAACCATAACATTTTAATTTCTCAGTCATATTTATAAAGTTAACAATTCTCTTACTTCATCTGTATCATAGTTAATTCTACACACAGGAAGGTTTGCTAGATATAAAGAGAATTAGTAACAAATTCATATTATAATGGTTTCATTTTTCTTTTGTTTACCACATAAACAGGCTCAGAAAATAGAAAGAGGAAAATGGGTTAATTTTGGAGGCTGACAAGATAGACCAATTGGTATAGGCACTTGCTGCTGGCCTGATTTCTCTATATGCAGAATCCATATAATAGAAAGAAAGAACGTTATGATAATGTTTTCCCGTCCCATGTTTTCTCCTATATCCTCCTACCTCACAGATCCTCCCCACCTCCTTACTCATGCTAGTCAAGCTATTCCTTCTCGGTTTCTTTGGAAAACAAATAAAATCAAAGCAGAAAAAAAAAAACCACAAGAAACACAAACATAAATATATACAAATAAAACTCAGAAAAGCTTAAAATCAGAAACCATAATACAAAAGGAAAAGATGAGTAAGATAACAAATGCTCAAACAAAGAATTATGAGATGAAAATAGCTATAAAATTATCATGACGTTTGTTTTCTGCGTGCCAGCTATTGCTGAGCATGTAATCTACCTTAGTGTTTGGCTTACTAACCCAGTGAGACCACAATGGAGAGGACTGATCTTTCCTTTGTACGGACAAAGGAAAGTCATTTGGAGATTGCTTCTTCATTAGGCGGTGGAAGTTCATGTCAGCTCCCTCTTTCAGTGCTGTGACCATGTATGGATTGACCTGTGTAGGCCTTGTTCATGTTCCCACCATCTCTGTATGAAAGCGTAAATCACAAACAATCCCACACCAGTTTGGACTTATGACTAATAGAATGATTATTTATTTAAAGGAAAAAAACTTATAGATCCCCATCCCAGAAAACAGCCCTCTCCGCTATCAGGAAAGGAGTCTAGTATCTGAAAGCAGAGCTGGAAGCAAGAGAGAGAGCAGGAAGAGCTGCCGCTGTTTTTTTTTTTTTAAGAGAGAGACCACGCCCCAGTGGACTGGTATCTCAGCTGCTATTGGCTGAAGGAACGGAAGGCGCTCCTGCAGCATCCGTGAACTCACATACATAAATTCTCTAGAGTCTAGAAGACACTGTATCCTCTGAGTCACTCATTATCTCTGACTCTTAAAACCTTTCATTGTTTTCTACATGGCTTCCTGATCCATGAAAAAAAGTTTGATGAAGACATTAGCTGAGTGAAGGACTGAGTGTGAGTGTACAAAAATCTTTCACTCCAAATGTTGTCCATTTGAAGGTTTCTGCATTAGTTCCCAATTTACTCAGGAGATCTTGTCTTTTTCTACTTTTCATGTAGATTAGATCTATGTATGTCTCTCTTAGGGTCCTCATTGTTTTCTAGGTTTTCTGGGATTGTGATTTGTGGGCTGGTTTTCTTTGCTTTATGTTTAAAAACCACATATGAGTGAGTACATATGATTTTTATCTTTTAAATTTATTCTTCTCTCATATAATACAGCCCACAGTAGCCTCAATTCCATCAACCTTATCTCTCATCTTCCATAGATTCATTGCTAATCCATTTTCCTTCAGAAAAAAGCAGGCCTCCCAGTGCCATCAACTGAAAAGAGCATAACAAGGTGCAATCAGAATAGCAACAAACCCTCATATCAAGGCTAAACTTGTCAACCTAGTAGGAAAAAAAGTGTCCCCCAAACAGTCAAAAGGGTCAGGGGAACTCCCACTCCCCCAAAACTGCAAGCTAAACACTCACTTGTGATGTTCAAGCTAAATTAGCACAACCCGATGCAGAAAAGCTAGTGCAGACCCATTCACCCTCTGAGATTTTGGTCACTCTGAGCCCATAAGAGCCATGCTTATTTGATTCTGTCAGTCTTTTTCTCCTGGTATCTTTGACCCCTCTGGCTTCTATAATCCTCCTTCCACATCTTCTGCCAGATTTCCCAAACTCAAGGCTTCCCTCTAGAGCCCTACCTTTAATATACCCTCTCTGGGTCTGTGGGTTATAATATCTTTTACACAATACTTAAGATCCACTTAAAAGTTCTTACATATCAAACTGTCTTTTGGAATCTGGGTTGCCTCCTCAGTGTGGTTCCAACAATTTGCCTTCAAATTAAATGATGTCACACTTTTCTAGCTGCTGAGTAATACAGAATTGTATAAATGTACCACATTTTCTTTACCCTTTCTTCAGGTGAAGAATATCTAGTTTTTTTTCCAGTTTCTAGCTATTAAGAATAAAGCTGCTATGAACACAGGTGAGCAAGTGCCCTTGCTATTTGCTACAGTATCCTTTGGTGCATATTAAGGAATGGTATACGTTGGTCTTGAGGTAGGTCAATTCTCAATTTTCTGTGGATCCACCATATTGATTTCAATGGTGGCTGTACAGCTTTGCACTTTCAGCAATGAAGATACTTTCCCTTTGCAATGCATCCTAATCATCCTGAGCTATCACTTGTGTGATTGAACTTAACCATTCGGAGAAGTATTAGATAGAATTTCTAAGTCGTTTTGATTTGCATTTATCCTTACAAATTACTCAAATAAATCAAGTAAGCAACTACTGACTATGGCTAAAAGGACCTTTATAATGACTTTATCTTCCTGCTACTACCAAGCAAATTGTTGTTCCTTATTAGAATCAGTGGCTATTTTATTGGAAATAGGTATAAAAAGAAGTAATGCACTTTTTTGGCAAATATGTTTGTGAGATAATCACACCTTACACCATCAACCAATGGACCACATTGTTGACTGATTTAGATGCTTGACAGATTGCCACAGTTAGATTTACAGGGGCATTTAAACACTGTTTGTCATCTCACCATTTTAGCAATTCTTAAAGACACACTCTTTTATTATTCCAAAAGTTTGTAAAACAGAACTTTTGTCTTTACCGGCTTCTTTAGTTTTTATTGATGGCTCTTCTAATAGTGTTGCTTCATTTGTTATTGATGAAAGGTCAACTTCTTTTCAAATTAAAAAGAAAGTTCTGCTCAAAAAGTGGAGTTAGGGGCTATTTAAATGTGTTTGTAACTTTGCTTAATAAAACTTTTAATCTTTATACTGACTCCTGTTATATTGCATGTTTATTTCTTCATATACAAATTGCTGTGCTTCCTATCTCACAGACTACATTTTTTTCCTTGCTAAAAGCATCACAGTCCTCAATTCAATCATAGACATTGCCCTTTTCTATGGATCACATTAGTACCGTTCCCAGCTCCACAAGCTTCAACAAGGAGAGTATAAATATTTCTCCCCATTTTGCATTTTAAATCAATGTTTATTGTGCATATCTTAATTTAGACTCAGAAGGCACTTATGCTTTTTAGAGATACCCTGATTATTAATTACTCAAAAAACTATGGTAAAATGGAAAAATCTAAATTAACAAAAAATTAAAGGGACTGAATGTCTTTTTGACTTCCAGAAGATGGTGTACATGTATATTTCTACAGAATGCTAATACATCACTCAGAGTTCCAGATCCTTTGATTTGAGCATATGCTAGACCCTTGAAATCCATCTCTTTTCTTGTTGAATCAGAGATATTACAGACCTTGTCTGAGCCCCAACAGTGCTCTTATTAGCTATAGCCATTGATAATGGAGAAAGACACAGTGGATCATGGTTATCCTAAAGCTGATGATACACTTGCCTCTCTTCTTTCACAAGTTAGTTACAGTTGATATTACATGCAAAGACAACCTGGAACATTTCTTTGCCAACTTGGGGCCAAGTCAAGGCATTGGCATCAAGTGTTGAAGAAATTGTTCAGATTCAAAAAGTAGATGTAACCCTTCTTTACTAAATTATTCTGGTTAGACAAATAGTCTACTTATTTCTACTCTTGGTAATTTCTTCTCCCTCAGGAGGTGTTAGTATTTCTTTAGGACTTTGTTAGCTGATTTGCCTAAGGGTAATAGGTGTAGGGACAATTGTCATGTTGGACATTGGACTTTTTATCTGTAATAGATAGGCTCTTTCTAACAGCTTTGGCTTCTACCAAAAAAAAAAAAACTCTTCTTATTATGCCCTCTTCTATAAATAATACTAAATCCAATCATACTTGCCCTATGACAAAGTATACACAATGGGTGTCCTGTGTTTCCCCTGATAAAGGATTCATCTATAAAATTAAGGAAACAATGATGAGATTTATTATTGGCAAGTTTCCAGTTCCTGTATAGATTATAGAAATTGTTTTATTTCTCGTACCTCATTTTCTTGGTCTGACATTCTTATTTTAAAACTAACCCCTGTGGATCATAGATTATCCAAAGGTAGGTCATTTCCATGTTTTTACCTAAATATTAACTCCAATTTATTCTTCAAGATATTTGCACAAAGTCTTTATAGTAACAAATTATACTTTTACTGAAAGACCTTCACAAACTTCCCATTTATTCTGGATTATAAGGTTGTTACTGTACCTTTTGTGATCCTTGTTGAAGGTTTTCTAGGCTCAATTTCAGTTGCATAAATGATACTATTTACCTGTAACATGAACGGGCCTGCTTGTTTGTTGGGGTTTCTGTCCTGCCCTGTACCCCACAACTGTTTAGCCCCAAAGAAAATTATACATAGATTTCCATAAATTATAAGATGATTGGCCCATTAGTTCTAGCCTCTCACTGGCTAACTCTCACATCTTGATTAACCCATTTTTCTGATCTATGTTAGCCATGTGGCTCTGTAACTTTTTTCAGTAATATTTGTGTGTTTCCCTTCTTTGAAATATGCTTGTGGGGGTTATCTGTTGCATGTGTTTTTGTGGGTTCAGTTACCTTCTTGGCTTTGGGTTTTCCTTTGAGTACTTTCTGTAGGACTTAGTTTATGAAAATATATTGTTTAATTTTGTTTTTGTTATGGAATATCTTGTTTTTTCATTGATGTTAACTGAAAGCTTTGCTGGGTAAAGTAGTCTGGGGTTTGAATCCTGGTTTCTTAGTGTCTGCAGCACATCAGCCCAGGACCTTCTGGCTTTCATGGTTTCCATTGAAAAGTTGGGTGTTGTTGAGGGAGCTGTGGGCCCCTTTCCACAGCCTGGCTCCCGGACGCCTGGCTAGCTTATGCCCCGAAATAACAACACACAAATTGTATTCATTTAAACACTGCCTGGCCCATTAGCTCTAGCTTCTTACTGGCTAATTCTTACATCCTGATTTCCCATTTCTATTTATGTGTGTAGCACCCCAAGGTGCGCTTACCAGGAAGATTCTAGCCTACATCCATCCTGGGTTGGAGCTTCATCACATCTGCCCCAGAGAGGAGAGCTATGTAGTCTGAGCTCACTTCCTCTTCCTCCCAGCATTCTGTTCTGTTTACTCCACCCACCTATGTTCTAATTTATGAGGCCAAGCAGTTTCTTTATTAATTAACCAATGACCTTCCTCCATCAGGGTGTAATTCTGAAATTCTTATAGGTCTACATTTATATGTTACTTGACCTTTTTCTTTGCAGCTCTTAATATTCTTTCTTTATTTTGTATATTTTGTATTTTATTATATGGGGAGAGAACTTCTTTTGATGTAGTCTACTTAGTGATTTGTAAGGTTCTTCTACCTTCATAGGAATGTCCTTCTTTAGGTTGAGAAAGTTTTCTTCTATGATTTTGTTGAATATATTTTCTGTAACTTTGAGCTGGAGTTCTCCTATTTATTTCTACAGCAACTTCAACATCTGAAATTCTTTTCTCTATCTCTTGGATTTTATTGGTCATACTGTCTCTCCAGTTTCTGTTTGTTTACCCAGATTTTCCACGTCCAGAATTCCCTTGGTTTGTATTTTGCTTTGTTTTGTTTTGTTTTTGTTTTTGTTTGCCTATATTTCATTTTTCAAATCTTAAAATGTTTGTTTCACCTGTTTGATTATTTTTTCCCTTTGGTTTTCTTGGGTTTCTTTGAGGGATTTATTAATTTCTTCCAATTTTTTGTTTATCTTTTCCTCCATTTTTTAAAGAGATTTTTTTTTATTTCCTTTTTAAAAGTCTCCATTTTTATAAAGATATGTTTAAAGTCACTTTCTTCTGCTTCTTCTGGCTTAGGATGATCAAGTCTTCCTATTGTGTGACCACTGGTTTCTGATGTTAACATATTGCTTTTTAGGTTGATGGATGAATTTTGCATTGGCACCTGCCCATCTCTTTCTTCCAATGAGGCCGGCAGTGTCATTGCTTCTTGGTCCATCCTTGAAGTGGCTTTCTGAGTGTTTGGGGATTTTTCTTGTTCTGCTATGTACTGTCTGTGTGTTCTCAAAATGCAGGGGGGGGGAGTCCCCTGTGGTGAGCTCATGGAGTAGCCACCAGTTCAGGCCGAGGCCAAGAGGGTGGGTGTGAAGCGGTGGCTGAACCACTAGAGCCAAGCCCGTGGTGGGTCCAGGAAGCAAATGGCTGCAGTTTTCCCAAGGAGGGGGGCGGCTCGCGTGGTGGATTCCTGACAGTGGCAGGCAGGTGTAAACAGACCCATAGACACAGAAAATAGCCGTAAAACATTTATTGAGGGAGAGAGAGAGAGAGAGAGAGAGAGAGAGAGAGAGAGAGAGAGAGAACCTGTGTGCACCCCAAAAGAACAGGAGAGAGGCGAGATGGCCACAGAGGATCAGAAGTAGTGGGAGTGGGCGTGGCTTGTCTCCTAAAGAGACAGAAAAGCACAACACTGTCAATGTCTGTGTCTAAAGAAATTTCTGAGGTCTCTGTAAGCCTGTTCTTTAGGTCTCCTCTCCTGGTTCACACTCTTGATCCTTTCTTTTGGTCCCCTCAGTGATGTAGCAAGTTCTTGGTCTCCTCCACATTGTAGGAAGCTGTGTTTCAGATTTCCACTGATATTGCCAGAGGATAGGCAAGTTTGGGAATGGGATGAGGCTAGTAGTTCTCAAGGACCATTGCATGGGGTTGGGTAATGGGGAACTCTAACTGCAGAGAATTCTTCTGTTGGCTAGAAAAGCTGAGGTCGCTCTTATACAGAAAAATTCTGGAGTTAAAAATATCATAAATCATTGCGACCTCAGTGAAACTCTGAAACACAGCTTGCTCCAATACTGAGGAGACCTAAGGGGTGAGTGAACAGCCACACAGGGAGACACCTCACTCTCTAGGACCTCCAGAGTGGGACAGAACCTCAGACCCCTCCCTCCAACTCCCTCAGCTATTCTCTACTGCCTAACCTGGTGCCTTAAAGTCACCAGTATTGTTTGTGAATCAATATGTGTTTTTAACTGTAGTTGTGTTTCTTTAATTAACTTGGGTGCCCTTATATTTGTTGCATAAATATTTAGAAGTGTATTAATTTTTGATGAATTTTTTATTTATTGAATTTGTAGTTCACTTTTTTATATCTTCTGATAAGTTTTAGTTTGAAGTCAAATTTGGCAGATATTAACAAGACCAGTACACCAGTTTGGTTCTTGAGTCTATTCTGTTTGGAATATCTTTATGCTTATTTTTACCCTTAGGTAATGTCTATTATTCATATTGAGGTGTGTTTCTTCAATGCTGGAGAAATAGGGATCTTGTTTTCTATCTCACTCTTTCAATTTCTGTTTTTATTGATGGAATTGAGACAATGAAATTTGAGAGTTATCAGTGAATAGTGTTTATATTTTCCTATTATTTTATTACTATGTTGTGGGGTTTCCCTCTCTTTTTATTTGTAGATCTAAAATAGTTCATTCCCAGTATCTTATTGAATGTAGTTAACCACTTCCTACTGAAGTTTACCTTTTAATGCTGTCTGTTGATATTGATTAGTAGATATAATTTGCTTAAGTTTTATTTTAACATTGAATATTTTTATGTGTTTCTTTTTCCACTTATTGTGATTAATAATATTGTTGAGTATAGTAATTTGGTCTGGATTCTGTGTGTTCTAAAATTTGAAGGACATGCATTTAACTTCTTATGATTTTGAGAATCTGGATTGAAACACTAGGTATTATTCTAATGATCCTACCATTATTTGACTTGGTCTTTTTCCCTTGAAGCTTTTAATATTCTTTTTTTCTCCACATTTAGTGTTCTAATTACTATGTGTCATAGAAAATTTCTTTTCTAATCTTGCCAATTTAATGTGTTCAGAATGCATCATAAGTAGCTCCTTGTTTAGGTTTAAGTAATTTCCTCTTACAAATTCTTAAAAATATTTTCTGTACCTTTTACCATTTTCTTTCTCCCTATAATTTGTAGACTTGGTCTTTGATAGTGTTTAATATTTCTTGGATGCTTGTGATTTTAGTTATTTTAAATTTAACATTTTCTTTTACTAACATATTCACTTTTTATACATTGCTTTCAATATCTGCAATTCTATCATCAATATTTTAGCATTTTTTTTTGTTAGGGTTACCTCTGATTGATTGAACTTTAAATTGTAAGTTTTCAATGCCAGTTTTATTTCAGTCTTGTTATTTTTAAATTATTCTATTTCTGTCTTATAGCTAATATTTACTTTCAGGCCATAAATTGTTTTTACTATTTCATTTAACTGTTTGTATTTTCAATGCCTAAATTAAGGTAAGTATACATATCCTTTTTATGGTCTTTGTAGATATATATATTTGCATTCTTGAAGCCATTTTCTGCACTTCAACTATGTTGCTTTCCTAAGGACTACAAAATTGGATTACTGACTACTGGTAAAAATTCTCTCATAGCTCTTCATTTTTGTGTGTTTTTTTTGTTTTCTCCACTGGGTTCTAGGCATCAGTATTTGTTATATTTGAAATGTTTATTGGTGTCAGTATCAGGTCTTGGCTTTTTGGGTAGCCATTTTCTTCTTTGGTTGTTGTTGCCCTAATATAGAATGTTTTTACAGGTCAGTGGGTAATAGAATGAAATTAAGATGCTTTAGGAGGAAGGCTGAGTGACTATGGAAAAAAACCTAGGGAACCAGGTCAGCACCAAAATGCAGAGTTTCAGGAAAAAGGAGGTGAAGCATGGTTGGAGGAAGGATTTAGTAATTTAGGCCACTAAAGGACTAAATAAAGAGAGAACATGATGAAGGACAAGAAGAATAGTGAAAATCCTGTATCTGAGTCTCAGAGCAGTGGTAGAAAGTATTTCTGTGGATCAGCAGGTAAAATACATTAATGGAGATGGGCTTGAAAGGATGCCTGACATGACTGTTGGAAAAGAATTAAGATGGGACAACTTCAGAAGGCGAGTTCTCTAAGAAGGAAGGTAAATTGGGAGGAAGGGCTCCTACTAATTTATATCTGAGCCCATATGGTTCCTAAGTTAAAATTTGAGTTCTGGGAGAAATGTAGCTATCTGAGTGATTGTGTAACTAATCTGGAATCTACTATGTTTCTTGTTTTAAGTTCTAAAGTTCTGATCAAGCTGTATCAAGATATGGAATCTCTCAATCACTAATATCCCTTCAGAACTGAATGGCCCTGAGGTTGCCAGAAATTGTGGTGGAGATGCTTAGATGTGGAAATCCTTGGGTGTTGCTGAATCTAATCGATAATTAAGTCTGGTCCCAAGCCTCAATACATTTTCCTGTGAAGTCTCTGTAACTTTAACACATTTTTTTAAATCAACGAATAAACTTAAGTAAAACAAACTGGAGTGTTAAAAATCTAACCCCTTCTCTCGTAGCTGTTAATATGACAGCTAACAGTAATAATGTATACCATTAAGACAACCAAAGGAAATGATTACTTAGTCATGTCCCATAAACTCTGTGGCAGAATGGGGCAAGGCAGAAAAGAAAGAATGTGTAGACCCAAGGAGGATGAATATCCATGGAAGAGGTGAAACTGAAATTTCGGTGGCTTCTGATCCTTATCTGTCCACATATTTCCACTGAAATGCATTTCCTTCTGAAAGTATAAGTCAGTTTAAGTTCTTGACACATCATTAAACCCTCAAATGGAGTAAGACATGCCTTTCTAATAGCCATCTTATATTCTACTTAGAGATAGCATGAAGTGTTTTATATATGCCAAGACTTAATATGCAAAGTATTCGAAGGGCAAAAGAACATGCACATTCCAGTTTAAATACTTAGCTTGACTTTTCTGAGTTTTAATGATTTTCAACAAAAAAAAAATCAGGATTCTCTGAAAATATTTTCAACTATGTACATATTTTTTTCTGAGTCTAAAATACTCTCAAATAAATCATGTGTTTCAAGACTTTGTTATGTGTCTTTTGGCAATGCAATTGGGCAAGGTAATTTGGAAAAGCTGTACACTCTGTAGGAGATGGGCCTAGCAGAGATAGAAGGCCATTATGGAGTGACCTTAAGAGGTCATATACAATTTATGTTGCGGATTTTAATCTGCTTCCAGGACTGAATGTGGGTCTCTTTTAAAAGGAGGAAGCTTGTTTCCTTCCTTGCAATCCAGACCTGGAATAATCACTCAGAAACTACATTAATTGCAATAATGCTTGGTTAATTGTTTATATATATTTCTAGCTAGGTCTTACATCTCAAATTAACCTATTCCTGTCATTTTAAATTTTATCACAAGGCTTGGTAATGTTTTAGGGTATCTGTCTTCTTTGGCAGCTACATGGCATCTTCCTGAATCTGCCTTCTATCTCCTCTATCTCTGCTTTGAATTCCTGCTTTGCTCTAGTCTGTGCTGCAATAGGGCGAAAGCAGCTTCCTTATTAACCTATGATAATAAAACATATTGACAACATACAGAAGGGAATCTTACACCACCTCTCCTTTTCTGCCTAAATAAAAAGAAGGTTTTCACTTAAACATAGTAAAATTTCATATAATAAAACAAATATGATACAAGAATTAAAGTTACAATATTTATATATACTATATCTACTATAATAACTAAGGTAGACTCTAATTATAAATATCTATTTTTTAACTCCATCAAAGACCCAGAAGGATATAATATTACCTAAGTAAACAGGAAGTGCATTGTAAACAACTTCCAATTCACTAAAATTGACAGAGACAACTTGTTGCCTGGACAGTGACCCTAATTTCTTCTGTAATATTGGGGCATTCATCCATTTCCAGCCTAAAGGCCTATAGTATTTGGCAGACTTTTTCCATAAAGCAGGAAAAATTTCAAAGACAGTTCAGCCTATATTGACTTTCTGTCAGTCACTTTCTTTTGTGTCCTGCAGAATGTCTGGCAGATAGTTTCATGAAGCAGGAACTCTGAAGGACTATATCAACTTTTTTAGGCAACTCCAGCACTCATTTTTTATGTAGTTCCTGCATGTCCAGTTTATACAGCCATACCATCAAGCAGTCCAGACAAAAGCAGATTCTTGTCCAAATGGCTAATAAATACCTTAAGGAGCATTTTCAATGCTATCATCCTCTCAAAGTAATTTGGTTCCACCAGGAACATATGTGTCTCATGGTCATAAAAAAGTAATATGTTCTTAAAAAACATTTTAAATGTCATGTTCTGTTATTCTTTGAAATGTTTGAAGAATAACTATTCATCTAAAATATATCTTTGTAGATCCAGAAAACCTAACTAACATGACTACAAGCTTGACTATTATAGATGATTCTCTTTTAACCTATATTTCTTAATTATATATTGCATTTTTAAGTGAGCTACACAAACACAATACCTTAATGAAGAGCAAAAAATACACATAATAAAATTGACCTTAAATTTGTACAAATAGACCAAGATCCATACTAATACCAAGTATTCATCTCTATATCATATCCCCCTTTAAACATAAAAAAAAACATTTATAAACAATATTTAGGAATTTGGGGATAGTTCTCTTCAAACTGTTTCCTGCTTTTTTTTCGGTGAAGCATTTGGGAGTTCATGGAGACATTTCAATGTTCTTGGGCCATCAAACCACATTAGTCTGGTAGGATTCCACAGGTTCTCATCTTTTGTTGAAACAAAAGAGGAACCTCTATTCCAAAACAACATACCTTTAGACCCAAATTTTGAAGTCAAGATAACTTTAATATACATATGTTGGTTTAGATTAGCAGCCCCCATAATTAAATATCTCTCTGTAGTCAAGCAGAAAGAAAGAAAACAGTAATATGCATAATCCAGACTCTCTCTGTATATTTGTTCTTTTTTTTTTTTTTTG
>NW_004949137.1:1511564-1574731 GCF_000317375.1 Microtus ochrogaster | reverse complement strand
TATAGAGAAGCTACAGTGCCCATTTGTTATTGGCAGAAATGTAAAATTACAGTCACTTTTATGAGACAGTTCGTGATTGCTTCAAAGTGTAAGTTTATCGTGTGACTCAGCAGGTCCAAGCTAGGTTTTTTTTTTTTTGGTTTTTCGAGACAGGGTTTCTCTGTAGCTTTGGAGGGTGTCCTGGAACTAGCTCTGTAGACCAGGCTGGTCTCGAACTCACAGAGATCCGCCTGCCTCTGCCTCCCGAGTGCTGGGATTAAAGGTGTCCGCCACCATTACCCGGCTATATTTGCTCTTTTAAGTGGCTTATTTTTCTTTAATCCTTTAATTTATGACAGTCTGTATACTGTCTCTTTAAAGACTTTGTTTTATATTTTCTATATTATTTTTCTTCTTTTTCTCAAGCCTATGTGCATTTTTAAAACACACTCTAACACATTCAGAGGTTTATTACATCTATTTAATTGTTTCCTGACCAGGAGCACTTTAAAATGATAAGAAGTGTGGTTGTGGCAGCCCTGGATTCTGGCTGCAACTCTCTCAGAATTTCAATATGTTGGAGGTACCAGCAGGTGGGAACTGTGCTCACTATCTCAACTCTGATAAGCATTTGGTCCATACTGCCACAAACCGATACAAGTGCTTGACCTCCTAAAAGAGCCAGAGCTGTTCATGGAACTAGCACAAACCAAAAAGCTTTCTTAAAGGAACCATGCCATATTTCCTGATACCACTGAGTTAAGAAGCATTCTCCTAAAAGAATTGTGCTTTTGCTTGCTTCTATCAAATAGAAACCACATGAGAGAATGCTGTGAAAACATATTCAGAGCATACAGAAAGGAATTCCAAATTAGGTCTATTCCATAATCACCCCCATTATTAATGACTCAATATTTTTTCTTTTTCAACAAAAATGGACTATATTTGCTCAAGCAAGAGTCAAAATGGGCCTTTATTTCAAGTTTTTTTTCCCATCAGATACCATAAAACAATGCAAGTAAAATTAACTAAGAGAATTTAGTTTTGTGAAATAATATGTACCTTTTATTGAATAAACCACCTGTTATTGAGACTTATTAAATGTACAATATAAAGACATATCATGTGTCTACTGGTTATTTCTTTAAAACAAAAATAGTGAGTTATCAGGCAAGGAGATATGTTATAAAAGACCACTTGTTTGTTCCTGGCTGCTTAGACTCAAATAATCACACAGAAACTATACTATTTACAGCACTATTTGGCCAATAACTTTAGTATATTATTAGCTAGCTCTTACATCTATAATTAACCCATCTCTATTAATCTGTGTGTCACCCTGTGGCTATAATTTACCAGCCAGGTTCTGGTTAGATTAAAAGGAGTAAAGTAAAATAAACCATGTAAAGATGGAATATACATAGAAAATCTGGATTATATATATTACAGTGTTTTCTTTGAAATTTTTGACTGTAGAGACACATTTGATTCTGGGAGCTGCTAATCTAAGCCAACACAAAAATATTTTGACTTCAAAAATTGAGTCAAAGGATTTGTTGCTTTGAATAAGAGGTTCTTCTTTGGTTTCCACAGACAATGAAAAACTGTAGAATCCTTCCAGACTAGTATGGTTTGGTAGATCAAGATCCCCTGAAAGGTCACCATGAACACCCCCAAATATGACCTCACCCAATAAAAAACAGGAAGAAGTTTGGAAAGAACTACACCCAAATTCCCTAAGTGACTGTTTATAAATGTTTCTTTACATTTAAAGGGGGATATGCTATAGAGATGAATACTTTGCATTGACATGGGGCTTTGTTTATTGATAGATACTAACTTAAGGTCAATTTTGTTATATCTATATTTCTGCTCTTGATTAAGGTATTGTGTTTATGTAGCTCATTTTAAAATGTAATGTACAATTAAGAAAAACAGGTTAATAGATAATCATCAATAATTGTCAAACTTGTAGTCATGTTAGGTTTTCTAGGTATATAGAGATATATTTTAGATAGGGATTCTTCTTATCTTTCAACAACCTTCAGAATGTGGCATTTAAAATGCTTTAGAAACATAGGACTTTTTTTTTCTTTCGAGACAGGGTTACTCTGTAGCTTTGAAGTCTATCCTGGAACTAGTTCTTGTAGACCAAGCTGGTCTTGAACTCACAGAGATCCACCTGCCTCTGCCTTCAAGTGCTGGAATTAAAGGTGTGTGTGTGCCACCACCAGCTGTCTGAAATTTAGGACTCTTTATGACAACGGGACACTTCTGTTCCTGGCAGCACCAATTATTTAAAAAGGAAGATTGGCACCTGAGAGACTCCTTACAGCATTGGTTAGCCATTTGGGCAAGAAACTGCTCTTGCCTGGATTGCTTGATGTTACATGCAGGGCCCACAGATACTCTGGGCAAGTGAAAGTGTCTGCAAGACATTCTATAGGACACAGAAGAAAGTGACTGACAAACTTCCAATATAAATGGAACTATCGTTGAAATTTCCTGCTTCGTGAAAAAGTCTGCCGGATATTATGGGCCTGTAGCTTGAAGAGTATGTTGTAACAATACAGAAGAACACTGAGTAACCAGTGTTCTTTGCCAATTCTAGAGTTTTGGAAGTTGTTTACAATGCACTTCCTATTTCTTTAGGTAATATATTCTTCTGTGATCTTCGATGGAGTTGAATAGGCAGTTATAATTGTAGTTATTATCAAAGATAAAGTAGATATAAATTTTGTAACTGTAATTCTTGCTTCATACCTGTTTTGTTATATGTAATTTTACTATATTAAAATTAAAACCCTTTTCATTTAGATATAAAAGGAGAGGTGAGGTGGGATTCCTCTTTGTATGCTGTGATTACCATCAATGAATAAAGAAACTGCCTAGAAAAGGGCAAAACATAACTAGGTAAGTAAAACTAAACTGAATGCTGAGAGAAAGAAGGTGGAGTCAGGGAGATGTTTTGTAGATGCTGCAAGAAACAGATGAGCCAGAACTTGCCAGTAAATCACAGCCACATGGCGATACACAGATTAATAGACATGGGTTAATTCTAGATGTAAGAGCTTGTTAGCAATGCACTTAAACTATTGGCCAAAGAGTCTTGTAAATAATATATTTTCTGTGTAATTGTTTTGTATGTAAGTAGCGGGAACAAACAAGCAATCTTTTACAACAGATACACATTGTTTTCATCTCTTGAAGTATCATATGAGAATAAAAGTGGAGAAATTATATAGATAGACAAGAAGTTATGAACTGCAGAGTGAAAGAAAAACGATAGTAAGACAGATGAGAAATACTGGAAGAAGAGAATGGGTGAAGGATGGAAGAACAAAAAATCAGAGGGAGGAAGGAAGATAGGATATGTGTGGAGAGAGAGGAGATATAAAGTAAAAAGAAGACAAAGTAAAGGGACAATAAGTCTACCTTTGATTAACTTGGGGTTAGCACATTTTAAAATTTCTAGCATTCATCTTTTCTTATTCTCTTGCCTTTTAATAATAAGATAGTCTGGGAAATTGGTGCATCAGAAGATTTAACACATATTTGAAAAGAATTGCAGAGCACCTGCAGGAAAGGGAGATGAATCAAACCTTAATGCCTCCTTCAGACTCCATATAATCCAAATGCAAATGGTATAAAATTAAGATATACATTCAACTTTTGGGAAAGGTATTTTAGTTAGAAGGGGAAATTAATGATTATAAAATAACTCCATGGTTCATCTTTTGATTTTGAAAGTGATCATTGGCATGAACATCTAAACTATTACTAGTTTTGTTTCCCCATATTCACATGCATTTTTATCATGTGCATTTATTTATATATTGTGTATAGCTTCCTGGTATTTGTGCTATGGTGTGTGTGTGCATGTGTATACATGTGATGTGTGTCTTTGTGACACAGTATAGAGATGGAATTCAAAGGACAATTTTCAGGGTTCTTTTCTTCTAAAATGTGGGCTATAGTGATGTAAACAAGGTCGTCAGGCTTAGTGACAAGGGCCTTTATCTGCTGAGCACACCATTTTCTCATGAAGTAAATAGCCCTGACTTATTGATAAAATAGTATTTTTCTTGTAACTGAATGTTTATTCCAGTTCCATATATTGCTAGTCACTTTTAATTGGTTTGGTGGAAATAAAGTTAGAAATTAACATAAATTAACTCTTTAGAAATTTATGTTAATGATCTAACTTTTGAGCAATTTTGTTTTTCTGTCTACCACTTAGTAGGACAGCCTTGATAAATAACTTAATCCAATAAGTCCAATAATATCTCATGAGAAAAAGAAGAAGAAATACTTTGTGACAACTTGTCTTTGTTAAGGTTTCTACAACTGCTGTGGAGAGGCACCATTACTACAATACTCTTAAAAAGTAAAACATTTAATTAGGGTCGTCTCACTTGCAGTTTCAGAGGTTCAGTCCATTATCATCATGATGGGAACATGGTGATATCCAGGCAAACATGGTCCTGGAAGAGAAGCTGGGAGTCTTATTATCTTATAAGCCACAAGAATTGGACTGAGACACTGGTAGGTATCCTGAGCATAGGAAGTATCAAAACCAACCATCACCATGACATACTTCTGACAACAATACACGTTCAAACAAAGCCACACTTCCCCATAGCACCACTCCCTATGTGGTGGTGGGGGTCAATTGCATTCAAACCATCACAGACCCCAAAGGAAAGGAATGCATATATGTAAAACATTGACAAAGGCCAACATTGAATCAATAAATGTGATCAACAAAAGACAAAGAAGGCAAGCTGATACCATTGGAAAACTCCTTGTGGGCCTCTCGTGAGCCCCCAGGTCCAACATGGTCCAATTATTCCCAGTCACTGTGGAAGTACTTGTCTCACCAGGAAAATTAAAATATCCATTGCCTGCTGAAAAAAACAATAGTGTTCTGGATAATGGGTTAAACATGGAGAACTAATCAAAAATTTCAATAGAAAATAGGAAATTAATACTTTTACCAACTTCTATAAATGATCATAGACCAAAGCTATGAGTGTGTATAAATAAAATTATAATTGAGGAACCGGGCGATGGTGGGCACACCTTTAATCCCAGCACTTGGGAGGCAGAGGCAGGCGGATCTCTGTGAGTTCGAGACCAGCCTGGTCTACAGAGCGAGTTCCAGGACAGGCTCCAAAGCCACAGAGAAACCCTGTCTCGAAAAACAAAAAAAAATATATAATTGAGGTATTATTGGACATGGGAGTGAACATAACTAGTCTTACTCCAAAATATTAGCCTCCAAATTGACCTCTTCAAGAGCAGATGTTCAATTCCTAGGAGTTGGATCCCTATCTCAAGCCAAAAAGAACATGAGGTGGGTTAAATGCATAGGGCCAGGAGCACAAGGAGAAAGGATGTGGCCATATGTGGATAATATCACAGTGAATTTATGGAATTATAACCTACTGCAGCAATTGAATAACCAGATAAACATTCCTGCAGTCCCAGACACATGAGTTTCTGGAAAGAACATTATAAAGTACTACCAAAAAAGATCACCAGACATTAAGGCTGTTCAAGAACTCAAAAGAACTAACAGATGTTTAGAGGTAACAATTACCCTACATTTAAAATGGTTAATTGAGAAACCCATATGGATTAAGCAATGACATTTAACAGAAGAGAAGCTGTAGACTTTAATAGCTGTTATAGGATCAACTAGATGCCCTCCATATTGAAGAATCAACCAGTCCTGGATTTCTCCTATGTTAGTTGTTAAAAAGAAATCTGGAAATTGGAGAATTATGACAGATCTAAGAGCTGTCAATAAAGTAATTTGACCTATGGGCCCTCTAAAATCTGGAATTCCTTTGCTTTTGTTATAGCCTAAAGGATGGCCTCTTATAGTTATTGATTTAAAAAATTGTTTCGTCACTATACGTTTACAAAAAAAAATGACAGAGACATTTTTGCCTTCACAGTGCACATGTATAAAAATTCTCAGCCTACTAGATATCAATGAACTGTCCATCAACAGGGAATTCTCAATAGCAGCAACATATATGAATATTTATGGTCATCTGCCTGTTTCTGCCTATAGTGCTCAGATTAACAGCATGTGACAACATGGTCAAACTCAAAGAAGATTCTTTTTGCAGCAGACAAAAGCCATTTTAAAAGTCACAAGTATTCAAAATCTAAAAAAAACAACTGACCATAGTGTGCCTAGTGTCATTTATTATATATTTAATAAAGTCCATACACATAAGTCTCAGGAGGCTTCCCTGAAAAGGGACCAAAAAGTTTGTAAGAGCCAGAGGACTTCAACATCTGAATTCAAAATAATGTCTTCTACCTCTAACAAAGACACTGAACTTATAAAATCTCAAAAATATTTTTATCATCTCAGTTACAGTTTCTATTGTTGTGATGAAAATGATCAAGAGGCAAGTTAGGTAAGAAAGTGTTTATTTTGCTCACACTTCCATTATCAAAGTAAATAAGGATAAGAACTCAAACCTGGCAGAATTCTAGAGACAGGAGCTGATACAGAGATCATGGAAGGGTGCTGTTCACTGGCTTGGTCCCCATGGTTTGATCAACCTACTTTCTCTTAAAACCCAGGCCCACCAGCACAAGGCTAGTATCACCCACCTCAGGCAGGGCCATTCTCTATTATTCACTGATTAAAAAAATACTCTGTTGTCAGATCTTGTGGAAGAATTTTCTAAATTAATGATCACAACTTTCAAATGATTCTAGCTATCCAACACAGTACCTAAACAAAATCTATGTCTTATCAAGAGTTGATATGTCAGCCTGGAAAAGGGAAATCTTACAATTCCTCATTGTAGATAGAGAGATGACGTAATTAATGGCTGCTAAGAAAAATGGAATAAATCTCCTCCAGGAAAAAGTCCCTGATAGGTTGTCTAAGCCCAAGTACTTTGCCATAAATACTACAGGTATGAGCATACTAAATGGACTAAGCAAGTTTTGTTTATGCATATCAATGTATTTGTGCATTGCCTGTGTGTATGAGTAATAACTTAAAAGAGGTCTCAAAATTGAGAGTAAGTTGGGGAAACATGGTAGAAACTGGTATGTGGGCGAAAACAAAGGAGTGGAAATGATGTGAATATTGTACTTATTTACAAAATTCTCAAGATAAATATTAAAGTACATATATACATACTTACAAACACACGTACATACACCTATAACTATCATATGGAAAACAACTGAAGGAGCTATGTCACTAAAATTTCAATGTTTCCATGGTACACAAAATTATATTTTAATTCGTTAGTGTTTGTAAGATTAAACTGTCAAGTTCTGTCTAGAAATAATTCCAAACTTACATTAATCCACACTGTAACAAAGATCTACTTGGTAAAATTCCTATAACAAGCATGAATTTGAACTATGAATCACACTTCTGTCTAATAAATACAATGCTTTTAAATTAGTAAAATTTAAAAGAAAGTCTTTTCTCTCTTGGATCTTTAATTATTTAATTTTCTTTTTATTCTGGTTCTCAATACAACTCCGCTTTAATCATCAGATAGCATAATTAATAAGGCAAAATAAGTTAGGACAATCTACTGCAACATAATGAAAGATAAAATTGCAAAAAATATGCTAATATG
Organism: Microtus ochrogaster; assembly: GCF_000317375.1. Classification (NCBI taxonomy): domain Eukaryota; kingdom Metazoa; phylum Chordata; class Mammalia; order Rodentia; family Cricetidae; genus Microtus; species Microtus ochrogaster. The sequence continues at coordinate 1,567,121 of NW_004949137.1, read as the reverse complement.
AAGGTACACCATGCTGAACAGTGGCACATAATATCATATTATTTAACATTTCCACCTGGATTAAATATTCCATCATTCACAAGGCATAATCACCTATCTACATTCTGGATAGAAGCCAAGTACATTAAAAACATAACACAATGTTATCGTGGTTAAGTAGAAGATGAAAACAATTGTGCATAGTGCTTCTTGTTGGTAGCAAAGGTGCATTAGTTCATTACACTGGATGGATATTAAATCTGTCCCAGGCTTAAACCAGAAGATTAAATAATAACTGGTAATGTAATCTTTACATTAAATATTAAAGGCATATGATACTCAAACACTGATGTAATTGGACAACAGAATATAGCACAGTTTGTTTCAAACCATACCCCAAAATAACAACACACAAGCTGTTTTCATTTAAACACTGCCTGGCCCATTTTTATTAATGTGTGTAGCACCGAGGTGTGCTTACCGGGAAGATTCTAGCCTACATCCATCCTGGGTAGGAGCCTCAACTCATCTGCCCTAGAGAGCAGAACTAAGGCGTATGAGCTCACTTCCTCTTCTTCCAAGCATTCTGTTCTGTTTACTCCACCCACCTAAAGGCTGGCATATCAAATGGGCCGAGGCAGTTTCTTTATTAGCCAATGACCTTTCTCCATCATTTCCCCCTTTTATGTTTAAACAAAAAGGAAAGGCTTTAACTTTAACATAGCAAAATTGCATATAATAAAAACAGTTATAAAGCAAGAATTACAGTTACAACATTTACATCTACTTTATCTTTTATCATAACTAAGGAAAACTATAACTATATATTCTTTAACTCCATCAAAGACTCCAGAAGGATATAATGTTACCTAAGCAAACAAGAAATAAGCAACTTCCAAACTCTAGAAATGACAGAAACATCTCACTGCCTGGATAGTCACCCCAATTTCCTCTGTACCGTTGGGGCATCCATCTTCAGCCTACAAGCCCATGGTATCCAGCAGACATTTCCATGAAGCAGGAAAATTCAAAGGCAGTTCTGTCACTATCTGTTGTGTCCTGCAGAATGTCTCACAGATTCGTTCATGAATCAGGAACCCCGAAAGATCATCTCACCTTTAGGCAAGGTCAACAGTCCTCTCTCTGCGGGTTCTCTATGTCCAGTTTATGCAACAATCCACACAAGAGCAGTTTCTTGTTCAAATGGCTATCAAACTCCCTAAGGTGCCTCTTTGATGCCCATCTTCTTCTTGAAGTATATTGGGGCTGCCAGGAGCAGACATGCCTCATTGTCATGAAAAACCTTAAATTATTAAAACATTTAAAATGGCATATTCTGTAGTCTTTGAAAGATATGAAGAATGCCTATCTGAAATATATCTATGTACATACATCTAGAAAATCTAACTAACATGACTACTAGCTTGACTATTATTAATGATTATCCATTAACAACCTATATAAATTACATTTTTAAATGAGCTACACAATCACAATACCTTATACAAGAGCAGAAATACATATAACAAAATTGACCTTAAAATCTATACCAATGCAAATTATTCATACCTATATCATATCCCCCTTTAAATGTAAAAGAACATTTATAAACAATATTTGTGAATATAGGCGCAGTTATTTCTCTCCAAACTGCTTCCTGCTTTATGGGGGTGCTGTTAATCAGATATTTCAGAGTATAACCTGTGTGCTAGGTTCATCTCAGTTGTCAATTGAGTGAAGTAATTTTTGAGGGTGTTCACAGCAATCTTTCAGGAGGGTGTGGTCCATCATACCACATTGGGATAGAAGCAATCCACAGGGTTTCATCCTCTGTGAAAACAAAAGAAGAGTCTCTTTTCCAAAGTATCATATCCTTAGATCCAAATTCTGAAGTCAAGGTATTTTCAAAATATCTATCTTGGATTAGTTCAGCAGCATTTATAAACAAATATCTTTTAGCAGTTGTTGCTCCTTCCTCAGCATTCAAAAAATTCAAAGAGAGCATAATAGCATACAGTATCAAAATTCTCTGTTTATTTTCCATCTTTGTTCGGCTTTATTTTAACTTGTTTTTGTTTATTTTTACTTTTTGAGACAGGTTTTCTGCATATCTTTGTCCTGAAATAACTCTGTGGACCAGGCTGTCCTTGAACTCTTAGAGATCCACCTCACTCTGCCTCTCAGGCCTTCGTATTAAAGGCGTGTTCTGCCACACCTTGAGGTCACAGAGGTCAATCTGCCTCTGCCTCCCAACTAATCTCTTTCTTCCCTTTTTTGTTTTTTACTTTAAGAACTTTAACTTTTAGCCTGCATATTTTTTAACACACTGTAAATCATTTAAAGGTTTTTTTTTGTTTTGTTTTTGAATCATTCTTTACTGCATCTCTCTCTCTCTCTCTCTCTCTCTCTCTCTATCTCTATCTCTATCTCTATCTCTATCTCTCTCTGTCTCTCTCTCTCTCTTTCTGACCACAAGAGCCTTTTAATTACTGAGCAATATGGGTAGGATTAAAGCCGTGGCTTTGGCAGCTAGATTCAGCCCATTCCTTAGCTTTCCAGCCTCATTGGGGAGGTACGGGTTGTAGCCATGTTTACCGCCACAACTCTATGACGTTTTAAGGTCCCTGCCAGCAAGCAAACTACAGCATTCTGCTCACAGACAACATTCAGTCAGACTACCTACTTGAGTCTGAGTCAGAGTTTGCCCTGGCAGGACAGCCCAGAAAACCGGCATTTTAAAACAGCACAACTTTTTCCTGCTACGGCTGAAAACAGACAAACATTCAGTTGGTAAATAATTATAAAATTGGTTTAGATTATCTTGGCGTTGGTGGCACACACCTTTAATCCAGCACTCAGGATGCAGAAGCTAACAGATTTCTTTGAGTTTGAGGCCAGCCTGGACTGCAAACCAGTTCCATGACAGGCTTCAAAGCTACTCAGAGAGACCCTGTCTTGAAAAACCATATAGATAAAAATAAATATGTAATTGATTAAATGATAATCTTGGTAAAATATCATTGAAGATGAAGAAATCCATATGCATAGTAAGAGAGAGAGAATTCATTAGTGGTTTGTGCTAATTATCCAATACTTATATAAAGAAAGCATTTTCAGCAGAGAATTTTAGTTATAAGAAGCAGGGACACTGGAAAATGAAACAGATTTTTCCCTGTACGGACCTAACCTCTAGCCAACTTGCTTCTAAATGCCTAAATATGGATAAAGGTATTATTATAAGAAGACATGTCCTCATTTGGAATCATGCCTGGGTGACCAAATCTGCCACCACCTAATAACTCTGCATATATAATATACATATAGAATATTTGATACCCATGATCAGAATGGTGTGTGCCTTCTGACATCTTCCAAATTCACAAATAATACAGAACAGTTAGTTATTTTTTCCCTTTGAATACTGATAGATAGCATATACTTACTGATGATTCACCAGAGTTGAATGTCATAGGTAGGATCTTGGGTTGTAGTTGAAGCAGAATAAGCTGAAAGAGCCTATGACACGAAAAGACTCACAGCCCCTTCTGTAAACTGGCATCCCAAGGTAAGTGAGACTCAAGAAGAAACTGCTTTGTTCAGAATAAATGATTCCCTAGAAAATGCAAAATAAATTTCATGAGGATAGTTTGACTAAATAACTGAAAATAAAAAAGAAAATATTTAACATAACATTTCATAATTCTAAGACTCTCAGGCCTTTAAACAGAGTTCTATGCCGCAGCAATTATGGAATTACAATGCACAGCTGTTCAAAGGTATGGTTGCTCTATGACAGCAGGAGAATCTGACATTTTATAAGCAAATTAGTCCCCTGTGTTGAAGCTGTGCTCTGCTGTTCCAACAGAACAACTGTGTTAATGAGTGTGACATCAGAGTCAGACATCCATATACTAGATGACACTTCTATCCCCATGACCATGAGTTCCTCACACCTTCTTTATGTAAGCATCAGTTCTCCATTAATCCTCAAAGTAGGATATATAATGGCACACTGATTCACTTGGATTTAAAATAACAATGATATTGGACTGTGCTTAAGAACTAATATTTTTTATCAGTCATGCTTGAAATATTAAATTGCATCTCCTAATACCAAAATCATTTTTGTCATCTCTTTAGAAATGGAAATGTACGTGTTTGATATTTCTGACACTAAGCAAAGGAAAATAAAGTTGTTGATAGAATTGTGGATAACTTAGAACAAAAATTCTAAAGGAAATAGATGAATTAGTTTCTGTGTGTTGTAAAGGATGATTTGTTGTGGAGGTACCTTGTGTGTTCCTGGCTGCCCAGACTCACAAAATAATCACTCAGAAACTATATTATTTAAATCACTGCTTGGCCAATCACTTAAGTGTTTTGCTAGCTAGTTCTGTTATCTAATATTAACCCATTTCCATTATTTTATATTTTATTACGAGGCTTGTGGTCTACTGGCAAGGTTCTGGCTGATGGCTCATATCTGTCTCCTCTGGCAGCTCTATGACTTCTCCTGATTCTGCCTTCTTTCTCCCAGCATTCAGTTTTCATCTCTGTGCCTACATATTTTCCACCCTGCACAGGCCTAAGACAGTTTTTTTTAACCAATGGTATTCACAGCATACAGAAGGGAAACCCATATCAATGATTAAATATAAAAAATTATATGAAAAGATATAATATACACCTACAAAAATAAAATTAATGGGGTAGTTCAAAATTAATTTAAAATGATAAGTATGTTGGACATCAATGTATTTCTTTTACAAAATATTTATTGGTTTTGTTCTTTTATGTTTGACAATTTTATTTTGTGTTTTATATAGTTTCATTTTGCCTTAATTCCTCTCCAAGATGAAGTCTATAGTAATAAAGATATTGAAGTTGTACTCTTGTTGCTATACATAAGTATGACCATAAATTCATTGTGAAAAAGTATCTAAATCAAATACCAAATCATTATAAAAAATGCCTTGACATAAACTCTTCAATGACTAGTAATTAATTTATTAATTAAAGGAAAAATTATTTCATTAAGTGGAATTTTTACTTATTATTATTGAAATTAGTAAATATTAAAATAAAATATTCTGCATTCCAACGTTTACTGTGCTTAGCTTTCGTTTCACTGTTTCATGCACTCTGTCCAAGAGAAAAGCTGCTGACCATTCATTTGCCTCAAAGTCAGAGACTTTAAAGGAATTGAGTCAGATTTTAGATTCCAAGTCAGTGGCCTTGGAACTGCGCTTATTGCCTGACACATCCATCAGTACTACACATGATTGATTGTACTGTTCCCAGGACTTAGGAGCTGATCACCGGAATGAAGAATTTTTCTGTCTGCATAAATGCACAAAGTCATTTTAAAGACTAATTTCAGGAAGGTGAGCAATAATTGTCATCAACAACTAAAATTTCACACTCACTTCTAAAATGGCACAGAAGACTAATATATGGGGGGGGAGCTCCTTCAGAGTCTGCCTGACACCATTTGCGATTTACTTATTAAATTGTTTTAAATGCAATGTTTTGTGACAAGGATGGTGTCTCTTTTACTTGGTCTGATATTATTTTTCCCATGGAAGTCTTATATATTTCTTTGCTTTTAGAAAACCTTGATTTTAAAATGTTCAACGTCTTAGCCATCAGAAAAATGTAAATCAAAATAAGTCTGAGATTCCATCTTACATCTGTTGGAATGGTCAAGATCAAAAACTGATGAAAACTTATGCTAGAGAAGATGTGGCATGAAGGAAACACTCTTTTATAGCTGGTGGGACTGCAAACTTGTACAACCCCATTGGATTTTAGTATGGTGATTTCTCAGAAAGTTAGGAAACAACCTTACTCAAGACCCAGCAATACCACTTTTGGGTATATATTCAAAGGATGATCAATTGTACCACAAGGACATGTATGGGAGCTTACATGTGACGAAGTTTCCATCTGGAGTAATTTCTGACTTAAAGAAGTCATTTGAGGTCAATCTTGCCAGCTCTACTTTTTCTTCTAACCTTGAGGGCTATGAGAGATTTCCTATTTAGCCCATGAGAAAAGAACACTCTAATTAGTAGACAGTAAACTGCTGACGACAAACCTCAGAAACATCAAGATAGAAATTAAGGCTGCTTACAAGCAGCAAGCACATATTGGAAAGGAGGCTGCTTACTCAAGGACAGGAATGGTTTTGTGTTAGTTACTGACTGACTATTTTGCTGTGCTTTGTTCTGTTTTTGTATATAAGCAAGCTCAGAAATAAACTCTGGGCTGTATGGCTGCTTTGGCATGAACAGATAGACCTCCTGATTCTATCCTGTCTTCTGTTTCTTCTGACTTTACTTTGGCCTCGAGGATCCCCTATCCAGGAACCATAGCTGCCCTTGTAGGAGTCGGCTCCTACAGGTGGTGCCCAACTGTGAAGCCTTCTGGGGAGGGGTGTCTACATATGGATACTGCAGATTCCAAGGGTACTCAGGGTGCAGTGAATATATTCTGGGAGAATTAGCAGTTGTGCAGTGTAAATATAAAAAAGAAATTAGCTGCACAGTGTGAAAAAGAAGTAAGAAGTAACTTGAATATAATTGTAAACTAAGTAATTGTAAGATAAGAAGTAAATTAAGAAGTAACTTGTACATAAGTGTAAAAAAAGTAAATATGGGGCAAGACAACAGAAAACAGCTATTTGTACATTTACTTATATATATTTTAAGGCTGGGGTACTAAGGAAGGACAACATCAATTGCTTCAGTTTTTGAAATGTATAAAGGATGCATGACCCTGGTTCCCTGCAGAAGGGAATATGAATCTAGAGATTTAAAAGTGTGTGTGTGAATGAATGAGTGTGCTTTGTCTTGGTCCCTGTTTTGACTGTTATTATGTTTCTGTTTTATGTGATCTTATCTTTAAAAAGTTTAAATGGTACTGTTACCTGTTTGTGTGTCATTACTGCTCGTTTTTGTCTATTGATCTTCTTTGTTATCCTGGAAGAGATGAGGCAGGCAACCTCTGCCTCTAGTCTCATCTGCATTTTTATTCGATCAGTTCCAGGACTTTGGGTCCCGAAAGCAAAAATTCTCTAAGGAGAGGCATGGCAAGGGACACTCCCCCTTGTTGTTTTCTGTCCCATAGCCAGCCAGCAGCTCTTGCAGAGGAAAAGGAGTTCATATGCATTCTCAGGCAGGCAGAAATACTACAAGGAGACATACGCTTGTGTATTGGGCAGCAGAGAATTGACTGCTTGCAGTTGAAAAACTGCATGGATGTGTAACAGAGAATCTTCTGGTGTTGCCGGAGAAGTTAACAAGATTTTATTTTCAGGAATACCAGTAGTCAAAAGACACCCTGTGACCACCAGCACTTCTCTCCATATTTTTTTACTACGTCAAGTTCTTCTTCACTGTGATAACACTCAAATTCTCCTCTGCTGGCCACCAGTTTCTCATCTTAATTGATACTGCTTGAAAAAATGTTGAGTCATACCAACCTCTGTACTTTGGAAAGCACTGACTTTAAAGTAAAAGTTAAAAATTCATTATGTTTGGGGAAAATTATGCTTTTGATTTCATAGAAAAATAAAAATATATATGTTTTAATCATTTAGATCCAATGGGTTACAAATACTTATCATCCTTAAAGAAAATAGGTTAAAAATTATTATTGATTAAGATGAAGAAAACTGCTTCTAATTTCAAAAGTTTCACATTATTAAAGGTTTTTATATGTTAATGCAAAATTAAATTATTCTTATTGTGATACATACATATTATATATTTTGGCTCCTGTTTAAAATGTATCTATGCAATGTTCTGGATTGCTGGAAGAACTCATGAGAGGAGACATTGATGGAGATTTGCATTTTGTCTGAAGGACAAGGGGCTAAACAAGAGACTGAAATGACAAATAAAAGAATTCATCTATGTACAATGCTGAGTTTATTGAAAAACTATAAAAATGTTGAATATTTAACTGTGCTATGCTAATTATGATTAATTTTTCTATGAAGAAGGCTGGTGATTCTTCACTGAAGAATAGTCATGTTAATGATGTGATCATGTTCTTTAAAGGTGAACAGAAGACTGAGGGCCTACATAGAAGTTAGTAATTAACCATCACAGTGCAACCCTCTCAGTTATAGACTTCTATATAATTGGCCTCCTATAAAATAACAAGGCTAAAACTCTAAGCTATTCGGACTTCCATAGAGAAGTCCAAACACATTCTTAAAAACTTCAACATTACATCTAGGTAGGTAAACGAAAACTTCTGTCTAACTGCTCCTATAATATTTAGTCATAGGACAAAATGTTTAAATTATGAGTCTATATTAATTCTGAGGGACAAAAATAAAGAACTGAGAACATCAATACAGGTTGTAAGGATTTGAAGGCATAAAAGCTTGGAGATTATGTCGATCTGAGAAGATATTCTAAAAATATAGATACAATTTATGAGAAATAATGGCTTAAGATGTATATAGAAATTTATAAGATTTCTTTCCCCTTTCATAATATTATTATACTAGAATTTCAAAAGTTCAGAGTTTAACATTTATTAATAGAGTTTTGCCAAGCTAATAGAGCAATCATTGATTACTATTTGGCTCACAATCTCAAGATTTTAAATTGTTTTGGTTGTCATCTGAATATAGGCTTATAATGCTGTTTAATCCAAATTAGTTTTTGTTACCTCCTTTTTCTACAATATGGATTTCAGTACTGACTAATAATAATATATTTGAAACTTTTATGTCCTTTATAAATTGGAGATTCCTAAAAACTTTGGAAAATTTAGAAAATTATATAGCCTGAATCTACTTTTCACAAGTCAAAATGATTGTGGCATTTTTTCCTTTCTCCTGATCTTAGGACTCTTCCTCTTCCTTAATTATTGAGAATATGAGTATAAAAGTTTTGAATGAGTCAATAAATTTAATTTATGTTTCCAGTTTGCATGTTTTAACAGGTTTCCACTTGACTGACAAACACATCCAAGTATCAATTGCTATAACAACCTGCTTCAAATGACTATGAGTCCTGACCTTGCTAAAACCTGATGTGGAACAATCCAGCCAATGTGATTGCTCTCTTTTCAGAGTGTCAGTGAACCAGATCCTTCTAAGTTTCTGCATTGATTTTGACTAACATTCTAGCCCTCCAGGACCCTGAGAAAAATGTCCTAAGGCTTGCAGGAAAAATCACAGAAATGAATATATCATCCCTTTTCCGCTCTGGAATGTTAGATAAAAAGGAAATTTTTCTGTCAGTCATCACAGGGATTTTGGTCATTAATGCCTTCAATAAATAATTCCTATCTGGGTGTCATTAAAGTAATGATATTAAAATCTCAATATCAGTCTCTGGAAAAACTCATCTCAAGGATTTTTAGATGATATACTGTGCAGGAGCAAGGAATTTTGAAAGCACACATGGGAGTCTTAATTGAAAATATAACAAAAATGTGGGAATTAGGGTTATACCAACAGTCACCATATATGTATTTTATTTTAAAAATTTTAAATTTTAAAGTTGGATGTCTGTGAACAATCAGCCATGGATAGATTTTGGCATGAAAGCACCACCATCATGAATGCACCACCACATAATTTGCTCAAGTTTAATGGAAAGATCTATCTACTTGTTTATGAAAGGGTCTTGACAATGTTTTGGTATGGGGAGAGGGCATGTTTGTGTTTTGCACAGGATGAAATTGAAGTTCATTTGGCACAGTGTGTGGAACAGAAAGATGCTGATTCTGATGTTTCTGATGAAAATCCAGAAAAACCAGAGTGAGACCAATTAGGCCTATGTTCCTGATACACCTATGTTACATCCTGCTGTTTGGGAAGGAAAGGAGAGTGTAGTCACAGTCTTTAAAGAGACAGAGTACAGACAGTTATAGATTAAATGAAGTAAAGAAAATAAGCTACATAAAGATGGAAGATTCACAGAGATACTAGATTACATGTATTATTGTGTTTTCTTTGAATTTTTTGACTATGAAGGAACGAAGTAACCAACAGATTTACTTTAAAGGTATATTGACTTCAGAATTTGAGTCTAAGAATATTTATATTTGCTAGTGCCTCACACCAAACAAGTGATCCATGAATGAAACATATGTAGTATGCCATCAAACATTTCTGGAACCTCCCACAAGAGACATCTGTAAGTAAATATACTTGAGTTTACTTTTATCTTAATTGAAATATTCTGCCTTTAATTATTCTCATCATCTATTAATCTTATTTTCTCCATTGCACCTTGTATGTATTTATTCTGAATTCCACTTATCTTTGTAATTTTTGCCAACCAAACTTAAAGTTTATTACTAATTTTGTTAATATTTCTGGTTGTAAGTAGAAAATTTTTTCAATCCTATATTATTTTAAGCAGCATGAAACAAGTTAAAGAGGATTAAATCAAAATTAAAAGACAAATGACTCTGTTATTTTGAACATGTTAGGGTTTGGATACTCTATCATTCATATTGACATCTCAAAGCAAATAATTTTACTTGCCTAAATATCACATCTACTTTAAAACACTGGGTCAAATTCAAATACTCATAATTAACAACTTAGTTCATATATGCAAGAGGTCTGATAAGAGCCAACAGAACATGCTATGTGCTCAGGATTGCTCCCATGCCAATTACATCTGCTTTGTTGCTAGGATTGACTATTTAGCATATTAATTTTCTACCCAGGAAAAATGTATAGTATAGCACTAAAAAATAACCTGAAATAAGCTAAATCAGTATATCCAACTAATAGAGATAAACCGTATCAAATATTAAAATAATATAGGATTGAAAGAATCTTCTACTTATTACCAGAAATATTAGCAAAATTAGTAATAAACTTTAATCAGGATTTATAATATACTTTTGAATACTAGAGTATGAATTATGAATATGAGATCTGAATAAAAACTCAAAATTTGTTAACACATTTACCTAGCAGATATTTTTTAAATGATTTTGTGCACCCTCGTTTTTTGAAAAAAAATGTAGAAATAATGAGTAACATGATGCAAATAATAGAGAAAACATCTATAAATTAGGAGTAGAAAAGGAAATTTTAGTTGTACTGTTCATACTTATAGCAACAATATTTTAAGAGAAACATTGAGGAATCTATTTTAATTACTCAATATGAAATTTATATTGATTTTACTATTTGTTTTCTTTTCACTCAGAAATATTTGCTTGCATGATTATGTATGTGTGTGATCATTCATGTGCCACATCATGAATGTGAGGTTAAAAGACAACTTGTTAGAAGTGGTTCTCTTCTTCTACCATGTGAGTTATAAGGGATGTCTGAAGAAATTTTTACTAGCAGAAAATTTTGGTCAGACCAATAAAAAATTGTTTCTAAATTTTAAACTAATATGAAGAGAATATAAAAGTAAAATGAGCATATAATAATTCTGTTTTTACACTGGATTCATTGTGAAATTCACAGGTACACAACTTTAATACCAACACTAGGGACATAGAGAAAGGGAGCTCTCTGACTTTGAGGACAGTCTGGGCTGGATACTGAGTTTCAGGATAGTCAGAACTATTCAGAAAAATGCTGTCTCAAGCAAAGAAGCAAACAAAAAGTAAAAAAAAAAAACTACCACAGAACTTATAAAATTAAAAGTCTGGATATTGGATGTAGACAAGATTGCTGGGCAAAATTTGGGAGCTGGGGGGTGGGGTGGGATGGGAGAGAAAAGTGAGAAGGGGAGGATGGGGAGAGCTTGGAGGAATGGGATGGATGGGATAAAGGAAGGATGGATATGGGAGCAGGGAAGTATATATCTTAATTATGGGAGCCATTTTAGGATTGGCAAGAGACTTGACTCTAAAGAGGTTCCCAGGGGTCCAGAGAGATGTCCCCAACTAGGTCCTTGGGCAGCTGAGGAGAGAGAGCCTGAAATGTCCTGATCCTATAGCCATTCTAATTAATATCTTGCATACCACCATAGAACCTTCGTCTGGCAGTGGATGGAAATCGAGACAGAGACCCACATTGGAGCACTGGACTGAGCTCCCAAGGTCCAAATGAGGAGCAGAAGGAAGGAGAACATGAGCAAGAAAGTCAAGACCGCAAGGGGGCACCCACCCACTGGGAAAGTGGGGCTGTCCTGATCTGAGCTCACCAAGGCTAGCTGGACTGGGACTGAAAAAGCATGGGATAAAACCGGAACCTCTGAATATGGTGGACAATGAGGGCTTCTGAGATGCCAAGGACAATGGCACTGTGTTTTGATCCTACTGCATGTTCTGGCTTTGTGGGAGCATAGCTTGTTTGGATGCTCACCTTCCTAGACCTGGATGGAGTGGGGAGGACCTTGGACTTCCCACAAGGCAGGGAACCCTGACTGCTCTTTGGACTGGAGAGGGAGAGGGAGATGAGTGGGGGGAGAGGGAGGGAAATGGGAGGCGGGGAGGAGACAGAAAAATCCTTAATGCACAATTATTTGTTTGAATTCAGATTTTTTCTTTTTTTTATTAAAAATTTCTGTCTCCTCCCCACATCCCACTCCCCTCCCCCTCCCCCACTCCCCACATCCCACTCCCTACAAATTCTACACATTTACTAATACAACCTTTAAATCCAAACAAATTTTCATTGCTAACTTGAATACCAGCTTCATCTCATCATGCTGTTTTTTTTTCTTATATGACATTTAGCCATTCACCATTAAATATTTTAGCCATTCACCATTAAATATTTCCTTGTGTTGGTACGGTAAAGCATGAGTTTTCTTCATTAATATGATCCCTATTGCTCAAGGAAATTTTCCTGTACCCATTCATATAAAGGGTGCAGGAAATGAACGCAGATAGTTCACAATGAGAACACAAAAGTTACATGTTGAGATACAACAGAGTTCCACAATAGCCCAGAATGAAATATAACAAAGGTTTATTTATCTGGGGATAAACTCACAGAAAGAGTAGCAATCCACAGGCCTTTGCATGTACTGGGAACTGAAACCAAATCCAACAGCCAAGAGGCCCACACATATTTTTCTCTTGCATTTATATTACATGAGACCATACTCAAAGTGGGACAGTATCTTAAGGGCTATTGGCTGAAGGAGTTCCCATAACACTCACTTTTATTTAAATAAGAGATTTCTAAGCCTAATACAAAACTATATACAAAATACCAAATATCAAGTATTATCCAGGGGAAAAGAAGAGGCAAAAATATACATAAATATTAGAATTACAACCAGCATAGAAAATATTAAACAATAAAGCATATGCTAAATATTCAATAGTTATTCAATCCTAAGGAGTCTAAGTCTTATATTAAAAATGGCTTAGCTAAGTGATGAGAGAAAAGTAACTATGAATATCTAGTCTTCAACCCAATCAAAAAGTTGAGAAGAGAAACAATATTATTTGAGTAAACAGGAAGTGCAATTAAGCCACTTCCAAAAGAGACAAGTAATGATAGAGACAACTGACTCCTTGGGCAATCACCCAAAGTCCCATTAACAATGTTGGGGCAACCAATGTTGGCTAAGTCCTAGAGTAACTGACAGACCATTTTCAGAGGTAGGAAATATTTTAAAACCATCTCAACTGGCTTGTGATGGTTTGGCTGTCTTTATTCTTATATCCTGTTTGTCCAGTCTGGACACTGTACATTTTGTCAGTGGTTGAGGCAGAGGCAGTTCTTTACCCAAAGTCCAGTTTTGCCAAGAATACAAGCTCTAAGTGGGTTTTTTTCAGTGTCCAAGATTCTCTCAGGAATAGACAGTGCTGTTGGGAACAATTGTGTCTCCTGTCAACAGAATCCTAAGTTATTTAAAGGCCATATTCTACAGTTCTTTGAGGATTTTATGTGGAATACAATCTCTGTTCATCCAAAGAACCTGATTAGTATAATTATTAGTATGACAAATATTGATAACTTTTGACCTATAATTCTTAATATCTACATAGCTTAAAGACTCATGCTTTATATTAAAATGTTAAACAATCTTTAAGAAAATGTTCAGGAAATGAGGACAATGACCTTAAAATATAAACAATGTTTAAAAATCTTGATCAGAGGTAGAATATATAATGCAATTTGATAAATATATCCTAAAATTGCACCAATATTCAAAATATCTCAAGCATTGGTAGAAACAATCATGCATAAAATATGACAATAATTCTTTGCATAGAATTTTGTAAATGGAAATAGAAGCATATCCAATATAACAAATATAATTTGAATTTATATCAACATACAAGAATCTATACCAATGTAAATTGTCTACATATAATAGCTCACAGATAATATCACTAATACTATTTTTATTGGTGTGAGTAACCACACAGAAATCTACCTAATTACCCATCAATTACTCCTTTTTATTACTTAAGAAAAATTTTGGCTGTGAACATTAACAATTTATGTTCAACCTCCTTTAAATAAGAACAAACATTTATAAATGATATTTGAAAATTTGAGCATAGTTTTCTTCACACTGCTTTATGATGTTTCTGATGGTCCAGGCACTAATGGTTTCAAGTTGATTGTTTCCTTTCTTTTTGTTTCCTCTCTTTGTTTCTCTGAAAACATAAAAATAACTAGTGGCCAGATTGAAAAGTCAGTATATTTATATTTAGTTCTGCTTTTAATTACAGAACAAAACAAACTAGGAAGAGTAGCATGATGGTATCGTGAGGAATCATTTGCTTTTTCTTTTTATCTATTACATTTGTTACTCATTAATGTTTTAAGAATACAGTTGTGCCTTGAACCATATGTGGAATCCAGTGAGTGACTTGCAGTAGTCAAATATCTCTTTCTATCATATAAGTCCTGAATATCATCATGCTTGATCATAAAATGCTATGGAAACTCCTTCAGCCAATAAACTTAAAGATACTAGCCCACTTGGGCTTTGTCTCTTGTACTATAAATGTAGATATAAAGCTTGTGTGGTCTCTGGATTCAGTTCCTTTCCCTGGTTCATGCAAGGACTGTGATCTGTGAAACTATGCCTAAATAAAGAACCCATTATTATGCTAAATTCTGAACTTGTGTGGGAATACGTTATAGCGTCCATCTACATCTGCTGCCCACATGAATCCTGCCTCCATGCCCACTGGGCCCAGCCCATAAGATCCATAGTCCCAAGGGCTGTGGCTCAGAATGTCTCCTAAACCAACCTGCCTGGACGGATTTCACTAACTAAGCAGTTTTTTTTTTTTTTTTTTTGCAAAACCCTGACACAGTGAAGCTACTGTGTGACTGCATAGCATTTTCTCAGGGTTGCACATGCCCCCCACCACCACTTTCCCTTCTGTGTAGCAACTAGTATAGCTTCCATTTGTGTTCCCAGCTCATAAGCTCTGGGCTCCATGATATTCTGGCCACCAGAAAAACTCTCTGTGTACGGAATTAATTTAGTTTCTCTTAATTTGACAAGAACAACATATTTGTCAGTATATAAGGAGGTGAGAATGTGGGACTGTTCACAGGCCATTGCTCACTTGTCCCTGCCACACAGCTGGAAACACAACACTTACTGTCTACTCCAAGTCACAAAACAATAAAACAGCTGAGAATCATAAAGATTTGTTCTAAATAATAAAAAATGCAGTTAGAATGTTTACCTTGTTAAAATAATTTAAATTTAATATGTTGATGATGAGGTTGACATACTGAAATATACATTTAAAAATGGAGCTATATTTCAGAAAAGGTTTGGAAATTCCTAAAATCTAATCACATGTAATTAGATTTCAGATTACAGTTTTCAGATTATGGTTTCCTGCTGTAGTAGGAGCGGCAGAGCTGCGTTCCCGGCACCCTGCCGCCCGCATGGCTAGCTTATGCCCCGAAATAATTACATGGAAAATGTATTCTTTTAAACACTGCCTGGCCCATTAGTTTCAGTTTCTTATTGGCTAGCTCTTACATATCGATCTAACCCATTTCTATTAATCTGTGTAGCCCATGAGCTGGCTTACCAGGAAAGATCTTAACCTGTGTCTGTCTGGAGTGGGAGAATCACGGTGACTGAACTACTCAGCTTCTTTCTCCCAGAATTCTGTTCTGTTTACTCCACCCACCTAAGGGCTGGCCTATCAACGGGCCTAGGCAGTTTCTTTATTAATAAGAAATCACTCCCACATCATTTCCCCTTGTTCTGTTTAAACAAAAAAGAAAGGCTTTAACTTTAATATAGTAAAATTACATATAACAAAACAGTTATCAAGTAAGAATTACAGTTACAATATTTATTATCTACTTTATCTTTTATCATAACAATGGAAAACTATAACTATCTGTCTATTCTGCAACTCCATCAAAGACTCCAGAAGAATACATATTACCTAAGCAAACAAAAAGTAAGCAATTTTCAAAACTCTAGAAATGACAGAGACATCTCGCTGCCTGTACAGTCACCCAAAGTTTCTCTGTACCGTTGGGGCATCCATCTTTGGCCTACAGTATCCAGCAGACATTTTCATCAATCAGGAAATTCCAAAGACAGTTCAGTCACTTTCTGCTGTGTCCTGCAGAATGTCTCGCAGACTCTTTCATGAATCAGGAACCCTGAAAGACCATCTCACCTTTAGGCAAGTTCAGCAGTCCTCTCTCTGCGGGTTCTCTGTGTCTATTTTATGCAACAGTCGAGGCAAGAGCAGTTTCTTGCCCAAATGGCTATCAAACCCCATAAGAATCCTCTTCGATGCCCATCTTCCTCTCGAAGTAGATTGGTGCTGCCAGAAGCAGACATATCTCATTGTCATGAAAAGTCCTAAGTTATTAAAACATTAAACGCCATATTCTGCAGTCTTTGAAAGATATGAAGAAATGTATCTCTATATATCTAGAAAATCTAACTAACATGACTACAAGCTTGACTATTACTGATGATTATCCATTAACCTATATTTCTTAATTATACATTGCATTTTTTAATGAACTATACAATCACAATATCTTAATCAACATCAGAAATACATATACATATAACAAAATTGACCTTAAAATCCATACCAATGCAAATTATTCATACCTATATCATTTCCCCCTTTAAATGTAAAAGAACATTTATAAACAATATATTGGGAACATGGGCGCAGTTTTTTCTCTCCAAACTTCTTCCTGCTGAATGGGGGCGCTGTTAATCAAATTATTTAGGGTGTAACCTGTGTGCCAGTTTATCTCAGTTGGCAGTTGAGTGAAATAATTTTTTGAGGGTGTTCACAGCAACTTTTCTGGAGGTCGTGGTCTATCATACCATATCAGGATAGAATGAATCCACAGGGTCTGGTCATCTGTGAAAACAAAAGAAGACCCTCTCCAAAGCATCATATCCTTAGACCCAAATTTTGATATCGTAATACCCTTATATCCATTCTGGTTTAACTTGGCAGCCCATGTAATGAAATGTCTCTCTGTACTTAGCTCCTTCACAGTCAAAAAATTTAAAGAAAACACAATAATACAAAGATTCCAGACTCTCTGTGAATTTTACATTTTTACATGGCTTATTTTCCTTTATTTATTTTAATCTATAACTATCTGTACTTTGTCTCTTTAAAGACATTACCCTTTTTTAAGACATTAACTTTATATTCTTTTTCTTCTCTCTCCCAAGCCTACATACATTTATCCAACACTGTGACTCATTTAGTGGACTGAATCTGTCCTATTGTGAATCTGAAATTTTTTTACTGTCAAGGTGCACTTTGATTTGCTCCTTTAAATCACTAGGCACTTAAGAATCTAAGCGGTGACATTCCTAGGTCAAAAACAGGTACTGTCTGCTTGCCCAGCCCAGTCCAACGTGGTGGAGCCGCTCGTGCCTCTGATATTTGCACATTGCACCATTAGCATGGAGGAGCTGCTTGTGCCTCTGAGCTGCTGCATGTAATGTCCCCCTTTTAGGCACACAGCAGTCTAGTTGCCATCAAACAAATCGTAGCACTTTACTCCAAATGCTCCATTCAAAAGCTCTGTCTCCTGCAGGATCCAGACAGAGATCGCAATGGCGGCACAGCCCAGAAAGCCGACATTTTAAAACAGCCAGTTTTTTCCTGCTGCTGAGTCAGGAAAATTTCAAAATGGAGGACGTACCATTTTGTGCTAGCTCTGGGGCCGCCAGGTAGGAGCGGCACTCAGCACTTTAATTCTGAGATTGAGCATGCAGCACAGACATTCTTTTCATCCAAGTTACAGCCAAATCTGACATGCAGAGCACTGGGCAGTCTGAAAACATGTCTCTGTATGGCGGCAGGAATCCTCCATGCTCTTCTGCCTGCCTAAGCCTGATTCAGCCTTCTGCCCAGGTGCAGGCGGGGAGCGCTGAGCCATCAGCACGGTCTCAGAGCATTCTCCTTCTGATCCCAAGAGGGAACACAAACATCCAGTCCCATAAAATCCATTGAAATGCTTTAAAGCCAGAGTTCCTGCTGGCAGCACAGCCCCAAGAAGCCGTGCTTTAAAATGGTGCAGCGTTTTTTCTGCTGCTGATGCCAAATCAGGAAATCTCTCTATGGCACACCACCAACAAAGAGCAAAACTCTGTGTTAAACTCTTGTTTTTTCTCTGTTTAAAATTAAGCTCTCTCATGTTTTTAAGTGGATTTAGCCCATCATGTCTGGGCGCCACTCTGCTGTAGTAGGAGCAGAGGGTCTGCGTCCCTGGCACCTGGCCACCCACATGGCTAGCTTATGCCCTGAAATAATTACACGAAAATGTATTCTTTTAAACACTGCCTGACCCATTAGTTTCAGTTTCTTATTGGCTAGCTCTTACATATCGATCTAACCCATTTCTATTAATCTGTGTAGCCCACGAGCTGGCTTACCAGGAAAGATCTTAACCTGCATCTGTCTGGAGTGGGAGAATCATGGACTGACTCCCAGCATTCTGTTCTGTTTACTCCACCCACCTAAGGGTTGGCCTATCAAGGGATCTAGGCAGTGTCTTTACTAATAAGAAATCACTCCTACATCAGTTTCCTTTATGTTTCAAAAGCTACTAAGCTTTAAAATGTTGTTTAGGTTAAATTTAAATTCATCTTCCCTTTCAGTTATCTGGACATATTTTATTAAATGTCCATAATATAACATAATTTGATGAAAATGCATTGTAGAAGATAGGTGCAGGACCTTGTTACTTAGTGTCTTAATTGTTTCCATTTACCTCCCACTCAGCCACTACTATATATAAATATGAACACTGAGGGGAAAAGAAGATATTCAAGCCATATTTAGCAAGATAGAGGAAACTTAAAAAAGTTGATGTTGGAAGAAATGTCTTCAGTTACTTGTTAAATCAGCTTATTCATTTTGGAGTCCCTGACTCATTTGCAATTGAAAGAAATGGAATGTTTTCCATTCCTTGGGAGTATTTATTTATTTTTTATTTTTATAATGATTTACTTCTTTTTATAACTCTCTATACTCTTTTTCTTCTTTCTCCCAAGCCTATATACATTTATCCAACATTGTGAGCATTTAGAGGTCCTTTTTAAATTTATTTATTAAAAATTTCCACCTCCTCCCATCCTCCCATTTCCCTCCCACTCCCTCTCCCCCTCGCTTTCCAGTCCTAAGAGAAGTCAGGGTGCTCTGCTCTGTGGGAAGTCCAGGCCTCCCCCTCCATCCAGGTCTAGGAAGGTGAGCATCCAAACAGACTAGGCTACCAATAAGTCAGTACAAGAAGTAGAATCAAAATCCGATGTCATTATCATTGGCTTCTCAGTCTGCCCTCATTGTCAGCCACATTCAGAGAGTCCAGTTTGATCACAAGCTTATTCAGTACCAGTCCAGCTGGCCTTGGTGAGCTCTCATTAGATCAGTCCCAACATCTCCACGGGTTGATGCACCCCTCGTGCTCCTGACTTCCTTGCTCATGTTCTCCCTCCTTCTGCTCTTCCTCTGGGCCTCGGGAGCTCAGTCTAGTACTCCAATGTGGGTCTCTGTCTCTATCTCCATCCATCGCCTATGGTTCTATGGTGATATGAAAGATATTTATCAGTGTGGCTATGGGAGAAGGCCAGTTCAGGCACCCTCTCCTCTGCTGGCCAAGGACCTAGTTGTAGAAATGCCCTTGGACACCTGGGAACCCCTCTAGAGCCAAGTCTCTTGGCAACTCTAAAATGGATCCATTAATGTAGGTATCTTCTTCCCTGCTCCCATATCTACTCTTCGTCCATCTCAAGCGACCTTTTCCTCCAAGCTCTCCCCAAACCTCCCCTTCTCCCTTTTTACTCCCCTTCTCCTCTTTCCCCACAACCCAACCTCACTCCCTTTCTCCCAATTTCTGCCCAGCAATCTTGTCTACTTCCAATATCCAGAAGGATAAATATATGTTTCACCTTCTTATTTAGCTTCTCTAGAATTATGAAATATAGGCTCAATGTCCTTTGTTTATGGCTAGAATCCACTTATGACTGAGTACATGCCATATTCCTCTTTTGGGGTCTGGGATATCTCACTCAGTAAAATGTTTTCTATTTTCATCCATGTGCATGCAAAATTCAAGATGTCCATGATTTTACCACTGAGTAGAACTCTAAAGTGCATGTGTGCCACACCATCTTTATCCATTTTTCTATTGAGGGGCACCTAGGTTGTTTCCAGATTTTGGCTATTACAAATATTGCTTCTATGAACATAGTTGAACCAATGCTTTTGTAGTATGATTGGGCATCTCTTGGGTATATTCTCAAGAGTGGTATTGCTGGATACCAATTTTCTGAGAAACCACCACAATGATTTCTAATGTGGCTACACAAGTTTACCTTCCCACAAGCAATGGATAAGTGTTCCTGATACTCCACATCCTCTCCAAAATAGACTATAATTGGTGTTTTTGATTTTAGCCATTCTAAAAGGTATACGATGGTATCTCAAAGTAGTTTTGATTTGCATTTCACTGATCGCTAAAGAGGTTGAGCATGGCCATAAGTGTCTTTTGGCCATTTGAATTTTGTCTGATGAGAATTCCCTTTTCAGTTCAGTACCCCATTTTTTAATTGGGTTAATTAGAATTTTCATGTCCAGTTCTTTGAGTTCTTTATATATTTTGGAGAATAAACCTTTGTCTGATACAGGGTTGGTGATGATCTTCTCCCATTAAGTAGGATGCCTTTTTGTCTTAATGACAATGTTCTTTGCTTCTCAGTTTCAGGAGGTCAAATTTATTTACTGTTGTTCTTGTTGTCTGTGCTACTGGGGTTATAAGTAGGAAGTGGTCTCCTGTGTTCAAGTGTTACAGTCTACTTCCCACTTTCTCTTCTATCTGGTTCAGTGTGGTTGGATTTATTTTGAGGTCTTTAATCCATTTGGACTTGAGCTTTGTGCATGATGATAGATATGGATCTATTTTCATTCTTCTAGAGGTTGACATTCAGTTATGCCAGCACCATTTGTTGAAGATGCTTTCGTTTTCCATTGTATACTTTTAGCTCCTTTGTCGAAAATCAGGTGTTTGTAGGTTTGTGGGTTAATATTGGGAGCTTTGATTCAATTCCATTGGTCAACATCTCCGTTTTTATGCCAATACCAAGCTGTTTTCATTACTGTAGCTCTGTAATAAAGTTTAAAGTCAGGGATTGTAGTGCCTCTGTAAATTCCTTTATTGTATAGGATTATTTTGGCTATCCTGGGTTTTTTTGTTTTTCTATATAAAGTTGATTATTGTTCTCTCAAGGTCTGTGAAGAATTTTGTTGGGATTTTGATAGGGATTGCGTTGAATTTATAGATTGCCTTTTGTAGAGCTTCCATTTTTACTATGTTGATCCTACCCATCCAAGAGCATGGGAGATCCTTCAATTTTCGGGTGTCCTCTTCAGTTTCTTTCTTCAAAGTCTTAAAGTTCTTTTCAAGTAGATCTTTCACTTTTTTTGGTTAGTGTAACTGCAAGATACTTTATGCTATTTTTGGCTATCGTGAAAGGTGAAGTTTCTCTGATTTTCCTCTCTGTTTCTATATCTTTTGTTTATAGAAGGGCTACTGATCTTTTTGAGTTGATCATGTATCCTGCCACATCACTGAAGCTATTTACCAGCTGTAGGTGTTTTTGGGAAGAGTTTTTGGGGTCACTAATGTACACAATGATATCATCTGCAAATAATGAATGTTTTACTTCTTCCTTTCCAATTCAAATCCCCTTGAGCTCTTTATGTTTTCTTATTGCTATTGCTAGAACTTCAAGCAATATGATGAAGAGATATGGTGAGAGTGGAAGCCTTGTCATGTTCCTGGCTTTGAGTTTCTCTCCATTTAATTTGATATTAGCTGTTGGCTTGCTATATATTGCTTTTATTATATTTAGGTATGATTCTTGTATCCCTAACCTCTCCAAACCTTTATCATAATGGGGTATTGAATTTTGTCAAATGATTTTTAGCATCTAATGAAACAATCATATGGTTTTTTTTCTTTTAGTTTATTTATATGATGGATTTCATTGATAGATTTTCATATGTTGAACCAGCCTGCATCTCTGGGATGAAGCTACTTCGATCGTAATGGATTGTTTTTTGATGTGTTCTTGGATTTGATTTGCCAGTATTTTATTGAGAATTTTTGCATCAATGTTCATGAGCAAGATTGGTCTGTAATTCTCTATCTTGGTTGAGTCTTTGTGTGGTTTTGGTATCAGGGTAACTGTAGCTTCATAATAAAAGTCTTTGGCAATGACTCTTCTGTTTCTATTATGTGAAACACCTTAAGGAGTATAGGTATCAGTTCTTTTTGTAATTTCTGGTAAAATTCTTCTTAAAATCATCTGGTTCTAGGCTTTTTTTGGTTGGGAGATTTTCTATGATGGCTTCTATTTCCTCACAACTTATAGGTCTACTTAAATTTTTTACCTGGTCTTGATTTAATTTTGGTATCTTGTATTTATCTAAAAACAAGTCCATTTCTTTTACATTTTCCAACTTTGTGGCATATATGCTTTTGTATTAAGACCTAATGATTCTCTGAATTTCCTGTGTCTGTTGTTATTTAGCCCTTTTCATTTCTGATCTTGTTAATTTGTACATTCTCTCTCCACCTTTTGATTAGTTTCAGTAGGGGCTTGTCAATCTTGTTGATTTTCTCAAAAAGAACCAACTCTTTGTTTAGTTGATTCTTTGGATTCTTTTCTATGTTTATATTTTGTTGATTTCAGCCCTCAATTTGAATATTTTCAGTCTTCTACTCCTCCTGGGTGAGTCTGCTTCTTTTTTTCTAGAGCTTTTAGCTGTGCTGTTGAGTCTCTCATGTGAGCTTTCTCTGTTTTATTTTTTTAAATGTGGGCACTTAGTGCTATGAAATTTCCTCTTAGCACTGCTTTCATAATGTCCCATAGGTTTGGGAACATTGTGTCTTTATTTCCGTTGAATTCAAGGAAGACTTTAATTTTTTTCTTTATTTCTTCCTTGACCCAGGGGTTGTTGTAGAAGGAGCTGAGGGCTGCATTCCTGCTGCCTAGCTCCCGGCTGCCCTGCTAGCTTATACCCCGAAATAATAACAAAGAAACTGTATTTTTTTAAACACTGCCTGGCCCATTATATCTAGCCTCTTCTTGGCTAAATCTCATATCTGCTTAACCCATTTCTAATAATCTGTGTAATACCATGTGGTGGTGTCTTACCAGGAAGATTCTAGTGTACATCCATCTTGGGCTGGAGCTTCATTGTGTTTGCCCTGGAGAGGAGCAGCATGGCATCTGCCTCACTTCCTCCCAGCATTCTGTTCTGTCTAATCCATCCACCTAAGGGCTGACCTATCAAATGGGCCAAGGCAGTTTCTTTATTAACCAATGAAAGCAAAAGACATATGGCCTTCCCATATCATTTCCCCTTTTTCTGTTTAAACAAAAAAAAAGGCTTTAACTTTAACATAGTAAAATCACATATAACAAAACAGTTATAAAGCAAGAATTACAGTTACAATATTTATACCTATTTTATCTTTTATCATAACAATGGAAAACTATAACTATTTATCTATTCTTCAACTCCACAAAAAACTCCAGAAGGATATAATATTACCTAAGCAAACAAGAAATAAGCAACTACCAAAACTCTAAAAGTGATAGAGACATCTCGCTGCCTGGACAGTCACCCAAAGTTCTTTTGTATTGCTGGGGCATCCATCTTTGGCCTTCAATCCCATAGTATCCAGAGACATTTCCATGAAGCAGGAAATTACAAAGGCAGTTCAGTCACTATCTGCTATGTCCTGCAAAATGTCTCGCAAACTCTTTCATGAATCAGAAACCCCGAAAGATCATCTCACCTTTAGGCAAGTTTAGCAGTCCTCTCTCTGCAGGTTCTTTGTGTCCAGTTTATGCAATAGTCCAGGCAAGAGCAGTTTCTTGCCCAAATGGCTATTAAACTCCATAAGGAGCCTCTTCGATGCCCATCTTCTTCTTGAAGTATATTAGTGCTGCCAGGAGCAGACGTGTCTCATTGTCATGAAAAACCCTAAGTTATTAAAACATTAAATGTCAGTCTTTGAAAGATATTAAGAATTTCTATCTAATATATCTATGTACATCTAGAAAATCTAACATGACTACAAACTTAAGTATTATTGATGACTATCCATTAACAACCTATATACATTGCATTTTTACATGAACTACACAATCACAATACCTTAATCAATATCAGAAATATGTATGCATGTAACAAAATTGACCTTAAAATCCATACCAATGCAAATTATTCGTAGCTATATCATATCCCCCTTTAAATGTAAAAGAACATTTATAAACAATATTTGGGAACATGGGTACAGTTTTTCTCTTCAATCTGCTTTGTGCTGAATGGGGGTGTTGTTATTTAGGTCTTTCATGGTATAACCTGTGTGCTAGATTCATCTCAGTCAGCAGTTGAGTTAAGTAATTTTTTGAAGGTGTTCACAGCAACTTTTCAGGAGGTCGTGGTCTATCATACCATATTGGGATAGAAGCAATCCACAGGGTTTCATCCTCTGTGAAAACAAAAGAAGAATCTCTTTTCCAAAGTATCATATCCTTAGATACAAATTCTGAAGTCAAGGTATTTTCAAAATATCTATCTTGGATTAGTTCAGCAGCATTTATAAACAAATATCTTTTAGCACCTGATGCCCTTTCCTTAGCATTCAAACAATTCAAAGAGATCATAATAGCATACAGTATCAAGATTCTCTATATTTTCCATCTTTGTGCTGCTTTATTTTAACCTGTATTTCATTTATTTTTACTTTTACTTTTTTGAGACAGGCTTTGTCCTGGAATAACTCTGTAGGCCAGGCTGTCCTTGAACTCTCAGAGATCTGTCTGTCTCTGCCTCACAGGCATTGGAAATAAAAGGTGTGTGCTACCACACCTTGAAGTCACAGAGGTCAATCTACCTATGCTTCCCAAGTGTGGGGATTAAAGGTGTGTACCACCACACCCAACTACTCTCTTTCTTTCTTTACTTTAAAAACTTAAAGTTTCTCTTTTTCAAGACTGCATATATTTTTAAACACACTGTAAACCATTTAGAGTTTCTTTGAATCTCTCTTTAACATATATCTCTCTTTTTCTGACTATTTGAGTCTTTAAGGAGAGGGTTAGAGCCATGGCTTTGACGACTGGATCCAGCCCATTCCTTAGCTTTCCAATCTCATGGTGGAGGTACCACTATAGCCATTTTATTGCCACAACTCGGTGGCATTTTAAGGTCCCTGCCAGTAAGCAAGCTTCAGCAGCATGTGCTTGCAAACTACACAAACCGCCTGAATGAAAGAGTCAGAGTTTTCCCTGGCAGGGCAGCCCAGAAAGTCAGTATTTTAAATGGCTCAGCTTTCTCCTGCTATGTCTGAAAACCAAAAAGCATGCATTCAGCTTTTCATCAACACCATTTTAAGTGTTTTGTGACAGAACCTCTTAAAAGAGCTGCAAGGTTTGCAGCTAAAGCTGAGTCAGGAAGCCTCTTAGATGAAAGCACTTGCTTGCCTCTAGCAAGCTGAGCAGACCCAAGAAATGGCTGCTACCAAGAAAACATGCTTTACTCTATTCTTTCCCAAGCTTTTCCAGGCTTTCTGTGGATTCAGTTATACACATCTGGGCACCATTTGTAGTAGGAGCTGTGGGCTGCATTCCTGCTGCTCAGCTCCCAGATGCCTTGCTAGCTTATGCCCCGAAATAATAACATGGAAACGATATTCTTTTAAACACTGCCTGGCCCATTATATCTAGCCTCTTCTTGGCTAACTCTCATATCTGCTTAACCCATTTCTAATAATCTGTGTAGTACCACAAGGTGGTGTCTTACCAGGAAGATTCTAGTGTATGTCCATCTTGGGCTGGAGCTTCATTGTGTCTGCTTGGAGAGGAGTAGCATGGTGTCTGCCTCACTTCCTCCCAGCATTCTGTTCTGTCTACTCCACCCACATAAGGGCTGGCCTGTCAAATGGGCCAAGGCAGTTTCTTTATTAACCAATGAAAGCAACAGACATATGACCTTCTCACATCAGGTTGTTCAGTAGTTGATTGTTCAGATTCCATGAGTATGTAGGCTTTCTGGGGGTATAATTATTGTTAAATTCTAGCTTGATTCCATGATGATCTGATAAGACACAGGTAGTTACTAATTTTTTTTTTGTATCTGTGGAAGTTTGCTTTGTTAGTGAATATGTGATCAATTTTTGAGAAGGTTCCATGAGATGCGTATAAGAAGGTATATTCTTTCCTATTTGGGTGAAATGTTCTATAGATATCTAAGTTCATTTGATTCATTACCTACATTAATTCCCTTATTTTTCTGTTAGGTCTCTGTCTGGTTGACCTGTCCATTGGTGAGAGAGGAGTGTTGAAGTCTGCTATTATTAGTGTATGGGGTTTGATGTGTGCTTTGAATTCAAGTATTTTTTTTCTTTTTCATAAGTGGGTACTTTTATATTAGGGGCATAGATATTCAGGATTGAGACTTGTTCCTGATGAATTGTTACTGTTATGAGAATAAAGTGTCCTTCTCCATCTCTTCAGATTGATTTTAACTTGAAGTCAATTTTGTTAGATATTAGTATAGCCACACTCGCTTGTTTCTTAGGTCCATTTGCTTGAAAAACCTTTTTCCAACCCTTTACTCTGGGTAGATGTCTGTTTTTTGGTTAAGTTGTGTTTCTTGTAAGTAGCAGAATGTTGGATTCTGTGTTTGCATTCATTCTCTTAACCTGTGTTTTTTTCTAGGTGAATTGAGCCCATTGGTATTAAGTGATATTAATTACCAGTGGTTGTTAACTCCGATTTATTTATTTATTTATTTATTTATTTATTCATTCATTCATGTATGGTGGTAGAGTTTGTTTGTTTCCCTTCATTGGCTTGTGCTTGTGGAGGGTTGTTAGATGTCTAAGTTATTGTTGGTGTTGTTGGGTTCCTTGGGTTGTGATTTTCCTCCTATTACTTTCTGTGAGGCTGGGTTTGTGGCTATGTATTGTTTAAATTTGTTTTTTATCCTGGAATACCATGTTTTCTCTATTGATGGTAAAAGAAAGCTTGGCTTGGTATAGTAGTCTATGCTTGCATCCATGGTCTCTTTGTTTCTGCAGCACATCTATCCAAGACCTTCTGGTTTTAATGGTTTCCATAGAGAAGTCAGGTGTAATTCTGATATATTTATCTTTATATGTTACTTGACATTTTTCCTTCGCCACTCTTAATATTTCTTCTTTATTCTGTATGTTTTGTGTTTTAATTATTATATGGTAAGGGGATGGGTTATTTTGATCCAGTCTATTCAGTATTCTGTATGCTTCTTGTACCTTCATAGGAATATCCTTCTTTAGGTTGAGAAAATTTTGTTCTATAATTTTGTTGAATATATTTTCTCGGCCTTTGCGCTGCAATTCTTCTCTCTCTTCTACCCCTATTATTCTTAGGTTTGGTCCTCATGGTGTCCCAGATTCCCTCCATGTTTTGTGTTAAGAATTTGTTGGATTTGCTGTTTTTTTTTTTTGATCAATGAGTTTATTTCTTCTATAGTATCTTCAGTGTCTGAGATTCTTTCTTCTATTTCTTGTATTCTGTTGGTTATACTTGTCTCTGTATTCTCTGTTTGTTTACCCAGATTTTCCAAATTCAGCCATCCCTTGGTTTGTGTTTTCTTCATTACCTCCATTTCATTTTTTAAGTCTTGAAATGTTTCCATTATTTGTTTGATTGCTTTTTCTTGGTTTCCTAGGCTATCTCTGAGGGATGTATTCATTTTTTTCAAACTTTTTGTTATTCTTCTCCTCCATTTCTTTAAGGGAGTTTTTCACATTCTGTTTAAGGGAATCAATCACTTTCATAATGTTAGGTTTAAAGTCTATTTCTTCTGGATTAGGGTGTTCAAGTCTTCTTGTATGCTTACTGGATTCTGGCATTATCATGTTATTTTTCTGATGGTTGGAGGAACTCTTGCATTGGAACCTGTCCATCTCTTCCTTCAAATGTCCTCCTGAAGGACCGATCTTCTGGTACAGGATCTGGGCCACTAGCTGGCCAGAGATCTCAGAGGCAAAAGGGTGCGTTTGCTGGGTGCAGGCTCAGAGAGACAAAGAAACTCCTGCAGCAGTTGCCTTCACCACTTTGTCCCCAGACCCTCAGCCCCAAAGCAGGCTGAGTTGGGGGATCCTATGACCCCACGGATGGAAAAGGGTGCTTGGGGGCAAGCTGAGTTCCCTTTCCAGGGTGTCTGCCAAGCCACCGTTTGGGCACACACTCACCACTCTGGAAGCATGGATCTTCTGGTACAGGATCTGGGCCCTTAGGTCTATATAAAGACCTTAGGTTTTGATAAAGGTATCAGGAAAAATGTTAGGAGATGAAATGATTTATCATCTAAGAATTTGAGATTTGTTAAGAAAAAATAACATAGCAGTAATAAAGCACAGAACAGTTACAGAGACAACACACCCCAGGATATGTCCTCATCATCCACTACCACTCAATATAAAAAGTAACAGAATGCAAACAGAAACAGAACTTTGCTGAAGGGCTCAAAAAGCTCAAAGGTGGAAAAACAAATACAGTTCAAGAGAAGAAGAAGCTGCGACTGATCAGAATTGTATTTTGTACATATTTAAGGATTTACTACACTGATCTCTAGACTTAAAGAAAGTTTAATTCCATTAAAAAGTAGGAACCAGAAGTACAAAATTAAATCAAGAAAGAAGGTATATTTAAGTGTTTGTATAAAATTTTTCTTTTCATGACTTGGTTTCTCTTATATGTGGATGTTTACTATTAAACCTTAGATATTTGTGTTTCAATCAAAGAAATTACAGAGATGAGGTACCACCCAGTAAGGAACCAGGAGAGAAGGGACTCTCCCATGCAATGAAAAATAGTATATAGTCTTAGAGAAGATAAAGTGAAACTAGACTAAGAGGTTTAAATGGGAAGGAGTAAGAGAAGACAGAGTAAATAAGAGAATATGAGGAATGTAAAATAACACCACTGGACATTTGGGGAGTCATATAGGAACCGACTTATGTAGAAGCTTCTTAAAATATATACATATGTGTAAGGAATCTAAATGGATTCACCATGAAATGGGAAAGAGCGCAAACAAAGAACATCATATGGGGCCATGCGAAACTTTCCAGGCCATGAATGCTTACAATTTGTAAAACCATTGACTGAAAGTGTACTAAAAACCCACAGATAATATATAAATCAAAGAAAATATTGTGTTCTAGACACAAAAGCATTTATATACTAACACAGAAACTGTGACAAGCATGCTCAAAATATTCACAGTTTCAAATAAGACAATGTTCTAGCACTGAGAATGAGAAGTGGACACAGAATCTTTTCTCTAACCAAAAGCTATTTCCAATTTGGAAAGGAAAAATCAATTGTCTTCAATGGAGTATCATTTGGTATACCAATCACTCACCAGGGCAGGTCCTATGCCTAGATTAGTTTGTTAAAAAAAAAAAAAAATGAAACTCTTAAGATTTTTTTGTTGCTGATATTTGTATGCTTTTCATTATTGGCATCTCAGTGTTTTATAATTATTAATTTTCCCTTGTTTTTAGTGTTATATTTTTTGTTGTTTTCCCCTTTTGAGAGAAAGGTAGAAAAAGAATATAAATTTGGGTTGGGAGATATGTGGGGAGGACCCAGGAGGAGAAAATGGAGAAAATGCTGAAAATATACAGTATAAAAAAAATTTAAGTAAAATATTTTCTTGTCAGGGTAGTGGAATATGCCTTTAATCCCAGCACTCAGAAGAAAGACTCTGTGAGTTTATGGCCAGCCTGGTCTACAAGAGCTAGTTCTAGGACAAGCTCTAAAACTGAAGAGAAACCCTGTCTTGAAAAATAAAAACAAAACAAAATAAATTTTTTCTAATAATCTATTTAGTCGTCAGAGTTCTTAGAATAGTGATATATTTGTTGTTTCATGAGTAAAGTTGTAATATCTATTCTTTTTCTTTAATAAGGTCAAGTGTACTGAAATTTGTCAACTGAAAATGTTTATTTGATACAACAATAAACCTATATTAGATGGTGTATTTTCTACTTTTACTTACCTTGATAAAAAGTTCAATTTTAATAATAAGTATTCAAAGTTACAGATGGATACAACAGAAGCTTATTAGACCAAACTTAAATGAAAAGAAACTAGCAATTTCATTAAAATATCAATTACATTAAAATTAATAGTACAGAGTATTCATCCGATTTTTGCTTTATAAACCCTTGTTTACTGTCAACAATAGAACTTACTTAACAACTAAGGAACTGACTCAATTACAAATAAAGTGAATGTTGCTAATGTTTGACCTGCACTAAATTCTGTCATCCATACATGAATTTGTGTTTGCTATGAACTTCTTATTAAAAAAAAAAAAAATTAGAAAAGTATTTGAGGGCTGGAAAAATAGCTCAGTTGTTAGAACAGTGGCAACTCTTCCAGACGACCTGAGTTCAATACCCAGTACCCACATGGCAGGTCACAGTTGTCTATAACTCTTTTTACAGGGGATAGGAACGCTCACACAATGTGCACATTAATTAAAAAAAATTGAAAAAGTGTCACAATGAGGGGGCTGGAGATATGGCTCAGTGGTTAAGAGCACCGACTGTTCTTCCAGAGGACCTGGGTTCAATTCCCAGCACCCACATGGCAGCTCACAACTGTCTGAAGATCTAGTTGCAGGGGATTTGACACCTTCACACCAATGCACATAAAAAAGTTAAATAAACCATAAAAATATTTTTAAAAAAAAGTGTCACAATGAAACATATTATCTTGCATGCTAATCAAAACCAGAAATAATACATATGATTACTGTGAATTCTAAACAGAAGTCCTTTGTAATGAACATACAATTGTGTATTAAAAATCTTTGTATTCTAAATAGAAGTTTTTTTTTGGTTTCATTTCTTTTTATCAATTGTTTCCATTTAAAAGGGCATCAATCATGCATATCTTGGTTGTTCCAAAACAATTGTTTTGCTGTCTTTTCACTTAAATTTCCATCAACTTCTGAATTAACTCTATGAACTCTTAGTTTTTTAAATTTTCATGATAAAACTATTCTGAGGGAATACAATGAATCCTTTCATGGGCACAATGTATGAGAATGTAATGTGTATTAAAAATAATGACCACATGAAATCTTGGATCAAGAACAAAGAGTGTAATTTTAAATTCAAGACAGTAGCAGAATATATTTGATATGTTTTGTTTGTACGTCAAACACATATATTATTTATGTACCTAAAATAGAGGAAAATACCAGAAACTTTGACTCAATTATAACTGTTCATTGATATATATATAATATATATATTATATATGTATATATGTGTATATATACATATGTGTATATATGTGTGTGTATATATATATCATATATCATATATTACAATTCTAGAATGACCATGTCTGCATGACTAATTTGTGCTTCCATTTCCTCAACTACAAGATTGGATAAGACTATTTTCAGATGTTGTTTTAAAGCCTATAATTTCAGCCCTTCAGAGGCAAAGGCAAAATTAATGATCATTCCAGGTCAACATGATCTTCAAAGTAACTTTTAATATAGCTTTGATTACATAGTCAGATTGTCTCAATGTTGTCCCCAAAGCAAAATCAATGTGCCTTCAAGGCTTTCAAGACAAAGTGTAGATTTTTTACAACACTCAGTGTCATAAAATACATATAAGAGCTCCTGGCATAAAGGAAATTTACTGTCTATGTTGGTATAGTCAACACACCATTATGATATTTCTTCAAAGTTAAGGACTCATAAATATGGAAACCCCATTACTTAGCTGATGTTTTCACGACAGTTATAAAGACCTATTTGATTTGTGTCATAAAATTTCCTAATGTCCATATTACTTTAGATACAGGTCTCACTGAAAGGGAAAAGAAATGAAAATAAGATTAAATATATTGTACTTGGGAAAAAGCTTTTTCTTGACCAGGCATAATTGTGTTAGCATATAGAGAAACTTGTGGATATTGCACTAAATATCTTCACTTCTACTGTCTTGCAAGGCAGCTTCCATAAACATCTGTCCTACAGGCAGCTATCCTTCTTCCCTTCTTTTTTTCCACATTGTGTCAATTTATCCTTTAATTTAATTATCCAGCATCTTTCTGGAACACTTACTGGGAAATATACAGCCTTAACAAACGTCTTTTATAGTGGTATAAGCTATAGAATTTAAGGTCTCAGATGCCACTGTAGATAGGTAGATACAGAGTTTTAAGTAGGTTTTAAATCTCAGTAGTAAACTACTGAAAGTTTAATTTCAAGAAGACAATTAAAGAATGTGTGTCCTAGTGAGGAAGTCCTTCTGCTTGTTTTACTGTTGGTAAAGTGTAGTAGAAGACCACTTTTTCATCCCAACTTCATAGAGCCAAAATAACCAAACAGAAACTATATTATCTAAAGGACTGCCCTTGCCCATCAGCTCTGACTTCTTATTGGCTAACTCTTCCACCTTAATTTAACCCATTTCTGGTAATCTGTGTATTGCCACATGTCTGTGGCTTACAAGCAAGATTCCAACAAGCATCTGTCTCCGGTGGGGCTACGTGGCTTCTTTCTGACTCCACCCTTCTTTATTCCAGCATTCAGTTTAGTTTTTCTGGCTACTTCTATTCTTTTGCCCTATCAGGCCAAGCCAGTTTTCTTTATTAATTAACCAATTGTATTCATAGTATACAAGGGGGAATCCCATGTCACCACCCCTTTTCTGTTTAAATGAAAAAAGGAAGGTGTTAACTTTAACATAGTATATATAACAAGACAGATATCAAGCAAGAATTACAGTTATAATATTTATATCTACTTTATCTTTTATCATATCTAAGGAAAACCATAGCTATAATTATCAATCTATTCTTCAACTCCATGAAAGACTCCAGAAAGTTATAATATTACATAAGTAAACAATAAGTTCATTGTAAACAACTTCCAAAAAGTACAACAATCAGAAACAACCTGAGGATTTTGCTTAGTATTCGATCAGCAAAAGTTGTTCAAGTTTTATATTTTTTCAGTTGTGTCATAATTCCCTACAATTGTTCTTATCCAATTGTTAATAAAAATCTTTTCTTGACATACATCTAATATATACCTGTATGTTCATATATATATGAAGGAATCATAAATATTTTCACTTTTTAACAAAATGAATTGATAAAAGATATTTATTGAAATGTCTTTGAATAAAATCAATGCTGCAGCTATGTCAACTTGTAGTTCTAAAATTAGAAATCTGCACACCAGTTGACCAGTGATTACAGAAAGCTATATTGATAACACAGTAATGCTAGCTATTTGTTCTTCAGAAAAGCCCATATTCTGTGAATTGGCTATATTCTGTATGGACTGCCTTCACTGTATATATTTTCTACTTAAAAGAAAAATAACAAGACATTTCCTCCAGAACAAAATGCTGAGAATTGTGGAAAGCTTCCTAATTCAAGCTCTATTATATTTCACTTAAAGCTACTGTCCCTTTTTTAAAGCATACTAAAGGGGGAACAGATTAATGGTAGCTTTAATGGGATTCATGGGTTTAGTTTATTTATTTTTGTGTATGGAAAGATAAGAGATAGAATGAAAATGAAAGAAAGATAAGAATCCTAAGAGATTTACTGGTTCTTATTTTATCCTAATTCTCCAAACCCCAAATTCAATACCTGCAGTTCCACTTTGTAAAAAAAAAGTAAGACTACTGCATATAGTGCATGCTAGACTATGATATTTCAAGTGAAATTTCCCAGGAATCCATTATACTTATCTTCATGAACAAGTCTTTTTTTACTTTATTAATATTATTTAATTTATTTACCTTTAATTCATATTAGAAGCCTTGCTTTGACTCTGATTTTGAAGAGCAGCACAAGTTTTAACATGAAAACTTTAAACTACAATTCTAGTTCTGCACTTTTCCTCTGAGCCTAATTTTATGAATTTTGATAAAATTATACAATGCATCATGTTAATTTTCCTAGTTCTATAGGGTTGTCACTAATGATTAAGGCAATACATAAAAGATTTACCATTGGATTTCAGCACATTTTAGCCATGCTGCTCTTTCATTACTTACTGAAACTTTCACTTTACCTATGAGAGGACCTAGCTTTAACCGCTTTGAAGTTAAGTGTCTCAGTTCTGCTTTCAGCAGAAACTGGAAGCTGAAATCAGTAAAGGAATTTTTGCTTTCAGAGGCCAGGAGCCTTGTCATTTAATAATCAGATCAATTGAATGATAATGGGTGAGTGTATCTCTATTAAAGAAAGAAGCATTCATAGATAATTTTGATTAAATAGGAAATTAATCACCATTAAAATTATATTTTTGAATGCCAGATATTTTTCTATGGTAGAGTAATGACTCTGGGTCTTTCCTGTACCTCTTATTATAGATTCTGTGAAACATGTGATCAAACATGGCCACATAACAAAATGGTTTATGTACTGAAATAAGATATTATCTGTGTCTTTTGCTCTTCTTTTCTTATCAATAAATTATCTTTCTGATAGTAACAAGCATCACCATTATTTGTATAAATCAGAAATGATTGTACAAATATTCCAAGGTTATGGAGACTTATTGTCAAGTTTCGTCATACAAGCAAAGGTATTTACTAAGTGAAAATGGCATACTTCACAACTCTGCTAAGCAAACTGTGTAAGCATTACCTATTAACTATTTAGGTAGCTCTAGAATGAAGTTTCTCTCCCTACTGGCCTCTCAGCAATTCATTCCCAAAGAAAAACACAGAGGCTTTTATTAACACAAACTGTTTGACCTATTGCTTAGGTTCATTACTAGCTAGGTCTTATGAATTAAATTCACTCATAATTCTTGTCTATGTTTAGCCACATGACTTAGTACCTTTTATCAGTGAGGCATTCTCATCTTGCTTCCTCTGCTTCTGGCTGGTGAATATGTCTCTCTTTTTCTCTTCCCAGAATTCTCTTATTCTGGTAGCCCACCTATACTTCCTGCCTGACTATGGGGCAATCAGCATTTTCTTAAACCAATACAAGTGATAAATCTATATAGTGTACAAAATCATTATCCCACAGGTAGCACTTTTTATTATTTAATCAGTATACGATTCTTGCTTCTAAGTCACTTATATGGAACAGATGCAGATATGAGTAAAGGCACTTGCAGGCACAATAGTTCTTATGATAAGGCACTTGGGAAAGAAATAATCAAAACTATTTTATAAAGTGTTATGAAAGCCTCAATGCCAGGACAATGTTTTAAAATATTAAGGGCATGCTGTCAGCATTGATGCTATGAACAGGTCACTTGATATAGGCAGTGGCACATACTTATCATTTTCAAACTCGGGACAGGTTTAGGTAATTTCATCACCCTGTATGTCAACACACATTAACCAAGGAATGTGAAATATCTGATGGTGAATTTTTCAGCAACAGCCTTTGGACAAATATTTTAAGCAACATTGCAGTTTGGCACAGAAACTAATGAATAATGAATAAATAATGTGAATTATAAATAATAAGGAATGACTCATCCTGTTGTGGAAAGATAAGAGACCTGTAATTTGTCATCTCTGATACCAGAAAAAATAGTAATTATTCACTCTCGAGTCAAAAATTTAGAGTGCACTGGGGAAGGTCACAGTTTGTTTTGTTGTTGTTGTTGTTTTTACTCTTTGCCCTTTTAACACTTTACTCTTTGAGGGTCCCTCCAAATAAATCACATGGATGTTTATTCGTTCTTATGAAAGCCCAGCTTTCACTTGGCTTCTGTCACGTCAGCTTTTCTTGGCTTAAGTTATTCCATCTACTCTTTGCCATTGGGTTTTATCTTCCTCTATTCTATATATCTTTCTTTGTTTCTTCATTGCTCCATTGTTGTTTGTGTAACTGAGTGGTTGGACCTTGATGTCTTTTTCCTTTTCTTACTCTTCAATCCTCTGCCCAGATTTCTAATCTTATTTATTCTTTCTGCCTGCCAGTCATGCCTATTCTTTCTCCTGCCTAGTTATTGGCCATTAAGCTCTTTATTAGACAAATCAGGTGTTTCAGACAGGCAAAGTAACACTGTTTCACAGAGTTTTAAAAAATGCAACAAAAAAGAATGCAACACATCTTTGAATCATAAAATTTCCACAGCATAAACAAATGAAATACATCTTCAACTAATACTCCACAGCAATAGTAGAGCTGAAAGGTGAAATAACAAGGAGTGTGGAGAGCAGAGCACAGATTTGTGTCTTAGTTAAAACAGGGAAAGACTATCGCTTCTGTCTTTTATTTCTTCTCAAACCCTCACCTATTGAATATTGCTGGCTCTCACCACTAGGACTGAAAAATATTTACCAATGTAATTGATTCAGATGTGATTTTCTTCCAGAGAAACAATCATGAACACACTCACTAATGAAATTTCATCACCAACATGAACATTCCCACCCAAGTCAATTTGAAACATGAAGTTCAATGTCACTAGACCAAACTCTTTGAGATTCCTATGTGTTATAGCAGTGTTATTAAAAAAAAAAACTGTTAAGTAATTGTTAATAGGACATAAAATTGTTTTTTTGTTGTTGTTAATATTTACACACTGGCTCACCTATCAAGTTTATAATGTGTGTATACACAATTGTGGTGTTTTGTTTGTGCTCTAATAAAGTTTGCCTAAAGACAGAGTGCTAGGCTAGCCACTAGTTAAACATGGAGGCCAAGCAGTGCTGGTACACACCTTTAATCCCAGCACTTGTGATCTCATGCCTTTGATCCCAGCACTATGGAGGCACATGCCTTTTATCCCAACAATAGGGAGATGAAGACAGGATTTTTCCCATTTGTTTTGAGGATTTAGTAGAGGTGAGAAACCTTTTTAGTTGCTGGCTCCTTACTTCTCTAATCTTTCAGTACTTACCCAATATTCAGGGGTTTTATTATTAAGACAAATAGAATTTGTGTTATACACTATCCTTTATGAAAAATTATGTTTTTACTTGTGAATGTATTTTCCTTTTACAACACATCTGTGTATGTTCTTCTTAGATAGAGCTTGATTGCTTTTTAATACCATGTATGCAAAATGCTATTTTTAATTATAAAAATACAAGCAAATATATTATTTAAACCATAGATTAAATTAACCAATAGTTTGCTTTATTTTTCATTTGGCATCAAAAATTCCCATTATTGTGAACATACAGTCTAAGATGTTTCTTTCATAATGTAAATGCTGTTCATTGTGTTCTTAAATCTTTAACTTTTATTCTTTTGTGTTATATACTCATCATAAAAAAAGATACATCATGATGATATAAATATCCATTTATAAAACACCCAGTACAATATCTTTGTTAATACATTAATTTGTCTATATCATGAAATATTTTCTCTAAATACTTGTTACAGAACATAACTGAGTCATAGAAACAATTGGATATGTTGGGATATGATGAGAAAAGAATATGCAATGCACTAAGATGAATAAGAAGCCCGTTTTTTTAAATGATCTGAAATAAACATGCTTTCAAATCATAACTATTGGAAGAAACTCAGATAAACTCAGTATAGGGATTTAAAATCCCATCCACTCAGTATTTAAAGTCATACTTAATATATTTAGTCTTTGTACTAAAAATCAAGTAAAAACTAAGAGGTTATAAAATGAAGTATTGACATATTCATAATTATAATCCTAAAAATTTTCATTATGCAATTTTCATGAGAAAATGTCAGGGATATACAGAAATGTTTAAAATATCTTCTGCTTTAATAAAATCCAGGATATCTGTGAACATATCTAAATAGTCAAAACAGAAATATATAGAATCTCAGTATCTACAAGGTTTCTGTAACCCTGGATGTTTCAAAAGTAATCATTCACTATAAGGCATGGATGATGCCTTATTAGGTAAACTGAGTGTCTACATGCATGAGAACTGGAGTTCTGATTCCCAATAAACAGGCAAATGCAATGGAAGGCATTGTGACTCATTTTGTAACACCAAAGCTGGGGAGCAAATTAAGGGATTTTCTAGGCTACCTGGCTGGGCAGGTTAACCACAATGGTAGATCTGATTTCAGTGAGATACCCCACAAAATATAATGTGGAGATTGAACAAGAAAGAAAATGCTGTAGGAAATCCTACAGCCAGTAGCCCTTAAGTTACCTGCCTACTGCGGAATGGCCTTTTATACTAGGTATGCTCATGTAAAGCATGTGTTCAGCCTCTTTTCCAGCTGCCGGATTTGGTTGCTGTTCTCTATTCCAACAAAGGATATTGATTTGTGAGTCTACCCCTAAATAAAGAGACATATATTATTCTCTATTGTGAGCTAGTGTGGGATTTTTTTAAGCATCCTTAATCAAGATACTGATGCCAATATCAGATTTAGTACATATATTTGTACAAGTATACCTGTACACATGCAGCACATAAACACATATGTGCACAATCCTACATAATTACATATACAGAAAATATTACTCTATATTATATGTCAAACTGCATTTCAAGCATTAGAGGGACTTTTAAGGATCTCACAACTGGGACAAGACCTCATGGTGTTGATTTGATAAATATTAAGAGAGTTAAGTAACAGCATAAACATGTCTAATGAAAATAACTTTAGGATATGAGGAAGACGTGGTTTTAAAAGTTGGATATCTTAAAAATGGACTCAGCTCACTGATAATGAAATCTAATTAGATCCCGCAAAATATAATATATCCTTTCTAAAAGAAAAGCCAGAGTAGAAACCTGGGTTTGTCCTTTCTCACCAAGATTACCTTCCATCCCAATCAACATTTGACTTTCAAGTTCAAACAAACATACACCTGTTTGACTCTTAAATATTTTTGATTTGTGGAAATAGTGACAAGTTCATCCTGTTAGTATATATTTCTTAATATTCTTCCTTTTAAACTATTATTCATTATTACTGATCTTTCTTCATTCCCAGTCTGTGAATTTGTACTTTTCCTCTGAATCAGATGCCATAAACCATTTTTTTAATGTCAACTTTTACTCCTCATCATCTCAACACACAAATCTCACACTTCTGACATTGTTTTCATTTTTTTTTCAGATAATCTGGTCATGGCAGCCATGAGGTGAGTGCTGGATGGGTGTTTTTTTTAAATTTCCTCTGTTTTTCACAGTGTTGAAAATTAGGTTCAGGACTGAGAACTTTGCTTTAAGTTGTAGAAAGAAAGGACCTTACTATCATTTTTGAGAAAGAATTGCCAACTAACATGTCTTCAGAATTACCACACTTAGAAATTTTGTACTTATGATCCCTTGATTTTTTTCCAATGACAAACAACAACATGAATTCATATTTTGTGATTGTGTTCCAACAGAGATACTGAAACTCTGAAAGCACATCAAATACCCTCAGAACAAGATCAGCAAGGATTACAACATAGGAATGTAGACCAAAAACTGTCTTTGTTTATGGTGTATGTGCATCCATTTAGGAGAGTAACCTACAGCGGAAGTATCTCCCAAATTCTAGGAAAGGTAGTAAGTGCTTGAAAATAGTAAAAAAAGGCAAAATGAAAATGAAGCAAGACTTTAAAGAAATTGTGTAGATTCTGGCTATAGAATAATGTTTAAGATCAAAAAAGTGCTTTCACTCTAGGAAAAGTTATTTTCATCTTTGACACTAACAAATACAAGGAGATGGGCCAATTCTTTGAATGAAATGAATGGGTTCCATTTTTGAAGAGTTTGAAATATATTGGAAGATCCTGGTAAAAAATGAGTACAAATTATGCTGAGTAAAATACCAATGACTTACAGAACATTAGGCAAAGGCAGAAGTCAAAGTCCTCTTATCAAGATAATTCATAAAATTGAAGCATAAATTTTAGAGAGAAAGCTCTATAAATAAGAACTAGTAAAAGGATTAGAGTCAGATTAAGAGAGGGAAGGGCATTAGAAATGCCAAAGGCTCTAACTAAGTAGATCAGAAAAAGTAGAGAAATGTTTCTGGGAAGTTGGCCATTTTTTCAGGATGATAGCCATGAAATAAGGGTGATTGAATTCTTAGAGACTTAAATGATGTTTAGTTGCTCAATAATAAATGGTAGTAATATACAGTGGTTCAGGGATTCAGAAAGGCAAAGTATGAATAGTTCTAAAGGGTGATTGAATATTTTGAAGAGCTTAAAAGAATGTAAGTCAGAAACAATGAATGGTAAAAGAAAAGAAATTTCTTATAAAAATTATACTATCTGATAATTTAAAGTGAATATGATAACCAAACATGAAAACTAACACTGAATAAGGCAAAGAACATTGCAAAGGTTATTTGGCCTTCACAGCCCACACTAATTTATTTAGATAGTATCTTTGTTTATTTTTTGTAATAATTAAGTCAAGGGTCATTTTGGCTTCTCTAATTTTCTATTATTAGTTTCTGTTGTAAAACAAGTATACGGTACAGATACTAAGGAAAATAGAAAAATCTATTATTTCTGCTGAATGGGAAACAGTGTATATAGCATGAGTCTCTTGAAATGATTTTTGTTTGTGTGTGAAGGAAGCAAACAGCACAGAATGATGCAGGTCAGGCACAATGGAAACAGAATCAAAGAATATTTGAGAAGCACCTTTTAAGGCAATATAAATTCAACTAGTAAAAAGTCTTTTAAATACACCAAGCACCAAATCAACCATAAAGAATCTTTCCTTTACTTATTACACAAGGATAAAGAGGACCATGGAAATAATGGATTCAAGAGATCCTAGAAGAAAATATAGGAATAAAACAAGGATGTGAAAATTAGTCCCAACCTTACTGAAGAATAAGTCCAGCAAATAAAAATGCTTTAGTGATGCAGGATGCAGTATAAAATTCACTTTGTAAATAAGCTTAGAATTATCAAAGATTTTGGAACACATATGTATCTTTCTTCCACTTTCTTTACATCATTACATAACCATATATTTTTCAAGCTTATACAGTGGACATTTGTTCAATACTAGTAGCTAAATTTTTATAAATTACAGTTGAATATAAGCTTTTAGAAAGGTGTCTCTTTTTCTATGTTATGAGGAAAGGAGGTAGTTCTAACATTCACAAACCACAGAGAATCTAAAAACCTTTGCAGATGTATCAAGCAAAATAACTATTTATATGTGTTAAGCTATCACAATTTTATTATGCCTCAATAAAGAGAAATTTTCACTCTACCTAGAAGAGAGGTCTGTGTGTGTGTGTGTGTGTGTGTATGAATGCATGTGTGTGTTTATCAGTATGTCTGTGTGTGAGAGAGAGAAAGTGATACAGAGAGACAAAGTTAAAAAGTTAGAGATTTAAACACAGTGAGATTATCAAATATATAACACAAAAATTGTTGTATTTAAGGAGAAAATAGACAAAATTTTATCAAATTTGGAAAAGAAACGTAAGTCTGTACTGATGTCATCCAGTGCTTATTATTTAGCTTCACAGGTGCTCAAAAGGTAAGTAATTTTGTATACAAAAATGGCTTATCCTGTTCTCTAGTGCCTGAGACCTCAGCATAATGATTCTGCATAAAAGTAGTGAAATCGATATTGAGTGAACCACAAAGCCCTGAGATATTTTGTGTGTAAGTAGGTTATGCAAAAGCAATATTATAGACAATATTATAGACAAGCAAACCAGACTCTTATCCACTCTTCTGTAAGACTACAGTACATAGAAATAAGTAGGTGCACTTTGAAAAAAAACCTACAATTTTCTACTCTTCTTCACATCACTGAGGCTTTCATTTGCTCTCAAAGAGAAAAGGGCTTCATCTCCTACTCATAACTAGTAACTCTCTTCTAGTTCTTTTAGCAATTTTATTAAAATAATATGAAACAGTTTAGAATCTGCTGAAACAAACCATTTGAAATTTAATGGATAGTTTGGGGCTAAACTATGTGATGACTCCTTCTT
Source organism: Microtus ochrogaster (assembly GCF_000317375.1). NCBI lineage: Eukaryota > Metazoa > Chordata > Mammalia > Rodentia > Cricetidae > Microtus > Microtus ochrogaster. The sequence goes on along the minus strand of NW_004949137.1, from coordinate 1,524,741 downwards.
TAGGGAGATTGTCTTACAATTGTGTACATGAGAAATACTTAACAAAATTACATTAATGTGAATCTTTAGACTTATTTATGTACCTAAATTTTTATCCAGCTATCAGGCTGACCATATATGAAATTATCTGGCTGCTCTATATGTCAGGTTGTAAAGGATAGTTGTAAAAGAAAAAAAGGACACAGTTTCATAATATATTTTTGTAGAAGTCCAAATAGAATTAGTTTTTGCCTCAGAGACAAATATATTCTTTAACTAACATTGTTTCTAATCAAGGAAATTTCTGCAACCTGAAACTTTCCTTATAATTATAGTTTCCAAATAAATTTGTTCAAAATTTATGGGTAAGTGTTCAAAATGTAAATAGAATTCCTTCATGATTTAAAATGCAGCATACTGAAATCATTATGCTAAAAATAGTTTAAGACTTACTATGAAAGAAATACTGAGTTCTATATATAACATTCTAAATAATACAAAACACTTGATTGTAATAATGTTTCATGCTGGTTTCTCACACCTCTAAGATAATCCAGTAATCAACCAGCTGTGAAAATTGTACTCCACAGGATGATAAATGGCTGATGATTTCCAATGTTCAAGCTCACACATACACCACGAATCTCCTTTACATGTGGACATACAGTTTTGCTTCTGGTATTGGTTGAATAGTTACATATAACTATCATTCCTGTCATCCATAGTTACAGAATCTGATAAAAATACAATAAAATCTTCTGTCAAAACATGCTAGGAAGAATTTTAGAGTGCAGAAAACTGAAACATTTATTTATTTATTTATTTATTTATTTATTTATTTATTTAAGATTTCTGCCCTCTCTCCTCCACCGCCTCTCATATCCCTCCCCCTCCCCCAATCAAGTCCCCCTCCCTCATCACACTGAAGAGCAGTCCAGGTTCCCTGCCTTGTGGGAAGTCCAAGGACCACCCACCTCCATCCAGGTCTAGTAAGGTGAGCATCCAAACTGCCTAGGCTCCTACAAAGCCAGTACTTGCAGTAGGATCAAAAACCCATTGCCATTGTTCTTGAGTTTTCAGTAGTCCTCATTGTCCGCTATGTTCAGCGAGTCCGGTTTTATCCCATGCTTTTTCAGACCCAGTCCAGCTGGCCTTGTTGAGTTCCTGATAGATCATCCCAATGTCTCAGTATGTGGGTCCACCCCTTTGCGGTCCTGAGTTCCTTGCTCGTGCTCTCTCTCCTTCTGCTCCTGATTCTGACCTTGGTATTTCATTCTGGTGTTCCAATATGGGTCTCTGTCTCCTTTCATCGCCTGATGAAGGTTAATATTCAGGAGGATGCCTATATGTTTGTCTTTGGATTCACCTTCTTATTTAGCTTCTCTAGGATCACGAATTATAGGCTCAATGTCCTTTTTTTATGGCTAGAAACCAAATATGAGTGAGTACATACCATGTTCCTCTTTTTGGGTCTGGCTTACCTCACTCAGGATAGTGTTTTCTATTTCCGTCCATTTGCATGCAAAATTCAAGAAGCATTGTTATATTAAAAAAAGAAAAAGAAAACTGAAACTTTTAATGATGGATGGACTTCTTTATCTGGTTTTCCTGGGAGAAGTGCCACTGCCTTGCAAAGAAGCCTCATATGAAGAGAACTAATCAGGGCTAGTAATACAAAGCAGGATTAAGGCCAACCAGAGTGGCTGCAAACTAAGGCAAGAAATTAAAAGGATCCAAACTAGTAAATGCTAGAGTAGGGAAATATTCATACAGAATTACAGATTTTACAAATGTGCCTTGCTGCCCCTAAACTGTTCTAGCAAGGACAATGTAGTGGAAGGTTAGATTAAATATGTAAAAAGTCTAAGATGATTCAGTACAAATTCTATCAGCTATTGCTAAGATATTTTATTTAAAAAGATAAGTTTTATATTTTTAAGTTTTTTTTTGGTGTGTGTGTGTGTGTGTGTGTGTGTGTGTGTCCATATAAGTACAATGTTAGTGAGTGGAGGTCAGAGACAACTTACAAGAGTTACTTCATTTCCTTTATCAGGTAGGTCTTGAGGATTGAACTCAGCTCATCAGAATTAGCAGCAATTGCCTTCGACTGCTGAGAAATTTTGCCTGTCCTTCAAAAGATATTTCTTTGAAAAGATCAAGAGAAGTTATTTTAAATTTAAATAAAAGAAGACCATAGTTATGAGAATTAAGAAATTCATGGCAATATATGTATAGCCCAAAGAAATATTATACCAAAATATCTACTAATAAAAGTAAAGTTACATGTCTGAAGGATACCTCAGAACTGGAGGCTTTTATTATATAAGGAGTAGTAAAAATCAATGATATTTTATTAACTGTTAGACTAAATAAAAACAGAAACATCTTTATTCTGGTGAAAGACGAGTCAGGCACAGAAGTGAGAGGACTAGAACAGACGAGATCTGCCGCCATTAAATCTCTCAGAAGATCGCAATCATATGTCTCTCAGTCTGCTTAACGGCTCAGTGAATCAATTTCAGCTCAAAATAGATCAAAGAGTTTTGCAAAGTTAATCTGTTAGTGAGTTTATACTATTTTTATTTGATATTAAAGATAAAATGGGTGCACCAGAGAAGTCAATAAGTAACACATTGAGAAGAAAGGTAGAGAAAATATGGTATCTGCTCATGTATGCATATGGATATGTTGCTCTTTTCTTCACAAAAGAGGAAATGTCATTCCTGGTATTATTGCCACATAACTGAAATTACCCATAATCTGATAGTACATGGTTATGTGGTCTAACTTAATAGACACACCAAATTATTTCACTGCATACTTTTCTTTTGCTTAACTTCAGTTGTTTAGTTATATTTTCCCCAAAATCTTCTTTCCTGAAATCTTGGCTTTTATGTGTCTTGTCTTAATAGAAATTTTATGCTTTGTCATTTACCTTAGTCACACATATGGTAATGTAGCAGGATTCCTTAAATGAACACTTATGGTGTAGAGTTGATTTCTCTTCTTTTCCTGTACTGAGAGAGTTGCTCAGTTTCCTCTTGAGATTCAGGATTGGTCTCTGCAAAAAACACTGAAGTTCTTCTTTGTGTATTTACACCCACACAGATCCCAGAGGTCTTATTCCAGTAAAATAAAATACTATGTTACATCCCTCCAGAAAATTGTGCCCTGTATTATAAATTAATTCTGAACATACAAATGATTTCCATGCACTCTGAATCCATAGAAAGCAATGTCACTTGACTAACACTGAAAATGAGTTTTTAAAACACTTTTTGTCATTTGTAGTAATAGTAGTCTCTGCCTTTCTGTCTCTCTGTCTCTGTCTATAACTCTCTCTGTCTCTGTCTCTGTGTGTGTGTGCACGTGTGCACACACACACGCGCAGATATTTATTCTCCATTGCACACATGTGAAATCATAAGGCATTATTTGAGAGTCAGTCTTCCTATTCTATCTTGGTTTTGGTTTTGGGACAAAGTCTATCTTAATGGTTCTGCTTAACTTTGTATTACAAATTGTTTGACCCATGAATTCTGGGAGATTTTCCTGTCTTTATCTCTCTGGTATGCAACCCATTGCAGCTATTTGAAATTCAATTCTTCAAGCATTGTAATAAAGATCTCCAACACGCTGAACCATTTAGTCAATTTAAATTGACAGTTATTAGGAGCCAATATCTTCAAGATGCTTAGTATAACAAGTTATTCAGTTTTCTTGGTGGTTATGTAGATTTGAAGTTTGGTTTGTTGATTGATTTCATGGTGAAAGATAATGCTAAGTGAAATATGATTAAGTAGTGGATAAAGTATTCTGTGTGTCTACAGATAAAAAATGAAATGTTTTTTTTATCTAGAGTAAGTTCATAATCTTACAATAACAAAGTACTACCTCACTTATGACAGCTGTGGTCATGTGTAATCACCTTGGTGTTAGGTATCTGGGAGTGTACCCCAAAGGATATTGCCTTACAGGAGCATGCTTGCCATCTAAACTCTGCTGCTAGTAAATAGAGCATGAAATTTTGATTCTAGCAATGTTAACTGTTTGAAGGTTTCACATGCTTACCCCACAGTCAGATTAGTGACCACCTTAATTGTCATCTTAGAACCTATATCCAGTAATGGATGGAAGCAGAGGCAGTGATCAACAGCCAAGCATTGGGCTAAACTCATAGCGTTCAGCTGAAGAGACAGAGGGGAGATCATATGTGTAAGAGGAAGTGGTCAAGATCATGATGCAGAAACCCACAAAGACAGCTGACCTGAGCTAATGGGAACTCATGAACTCTGGACTGATAGCTGGGGAACAAGCAAGGGATAGAACTAGGTCCTCTGAATGTGGGTGGAAGGAGCATGGCTTGATCTTTTTTTGGGGGGAAGGGGGCACCTAACAGTGGGACCAAAACTAATCCTAGGTGCATAAAATGGCATTTTGGAGCCAGTTCTCTATAGTGGGATACCTTGCTCAGCCTGGATCCAAGGGGAAAGTCTTGCCTCAATATGGTATAACAGACTTTGTTGACTCCCCAAGGGAGATTTTACCCTGTCTGAGGAGTGAATGGGGGTGGAGAGGAGGAAGTGGCAGGCAGGAGAATGGGAGGGGGAACGAGGGTTGGTATGTAAAATGAAAAGAATATTTAAATAATTTTTAAAAAGGAAAAAAATAGTCACATATTCTTGAGAACATGTGTACTTCCACCCTTGACACATTATACTTTAATGTGCTCAGTCAGTGTTGATAGTGTGGTCAGAGAAAGAAGCTAACCAGTGTCAACTAGTAGACCAGTCGCTTGAGTATTAAAGTCCTTTTCTGTTGAGACTCTCCTTGGTTAGTTTTTATAGAAAATAGAGACATCCCTACTTTCTTTGTGCTCTTGTGAAGATACCTAACTTTATGTCTATTGGCTCACTTTTTCATTACTAGTTTTCCAATCAGATTTTTTGAGGTCCTGAACTTTGGTCACAGTGCATTAATAGATGGAAAACCATGAGGAGGAAGTTCTATTTCAAAGCAAAGCAAAGAACCATATTCACAGATCAAAGTTCTGATTCTCGAAAGAGTATCCCATAGCCAATGTAATATGTCCAGAAAGCAGGCAGTCTTGTTATAGCTGCTCAGTTTCATATGGTGTTTGCATGTTGTGCATCTCCATATGTAAACTATGTCTGAATCTTTTCTTCTGCTATGTGAGCACTGGGGTCTCAGGTATAGTCATAGCTTAAGATTGGGTCTCTGCAAGCAGTATAGCTATAAAGATCTCTAAGCATATGGACAAGTTTTCTTTTTTTATCTATTAACAATAAAAATTATTTATTGATTTATTTACTTACTCTTATTAAAAATTTCCATCTCCTCCCATTTCCCTCCTCCTCCCTCTAATTTTTTTTCAGTGTAACTTAGCTTTGCTTTAAGGCTCAGTTCAAGACATGTAATCCATATAGAACCTGAGGTTTCTTTTACAATCAATGCTGCAATTACAATAAATGTGAATAGAGTTTATCTTACTGTTCTAGGGTCTGGCTCATTGACCTAATATAATGTGTCTTTCATAACAAGAAACTGCTCTAAGAATGTATAGCTCAATAAAATCAATAAAAAATAAAAAAAATTAAAAAGAATGTGTATGATAAAGTCTTTGTCTTTATCATGGATTTTTTTAGTTCTTCCATTATGTATCTGTAGTGTAGCAACTTATATTTTATCATGTCAAGACTTATGACAGTTATCAGTTAGAGTCTTCAAATTCATATTTAAATATTTATCGGAAGTGTTATTAATATATAATATGTATAATATGAATACTTGTGCTTTAAAAAACAGTCACACATTTAAAAGAGTTATATATGTTGTTTCTGAAAGTTTTTGAAAAAGCTTAATAAATACATTTTAAAGAACTCTATTCACACCTTGAGCAACTATGCAATATTTTTGCATGTAATGTCAGAGGCCAGTATTAATATCTTTCTGTATTTAATCTCTTCATACGAAGAACATTAGAAATGAGAGTAAATAGATTTTAATTACTTTGATTGTATTACCTTATATAAGAAAATTTTAGGGGGCTGGAGAGATGGCTCAGAGGTTAAGAGCACTGATTGCTCTTCCAGAGGTCCTGAGTTCAATTCCCAGCAACCACATGGTGGCTCACAACCATCTATAATGAGATCTGGTGCCCTCTTCTGGCATACAAACATACATGGAAGGAATGTTGTATACATAATAAATAAATAAATATTTAAAAAAAAAAGAAAATTTTATATCTTGCGTGAGGATGTCTGCACATGTGAATATATGTGTACTACCTCCTCATTAAGGTGCTTCAGGAAGACAAAATAAATGATGGCTTTGTACAAAATTTTTTTTTGTTTTTTTTCTAATATTTTTTTTTATTAAAAATTTCTGCCTCCTCTCTGCCTTCCTTTTCCCTCCCCCTCCCCCCATTCCCCACCCTCCCTCTCCAGTCCAAAAAGCAGTCAGGGTTTCCTGCCCTGTGGGAAGTCCAAGGTCCTCCCCACTCCATCCAGGTCTAGGAAGGTGAGCATCCAAACAGGCTAGGCTCCAACAAAGCCAGTATATACAGTAGGATCAAAACCCAGTGTCATTGTCCTTGGCTTCTCAGCAGCCCTCATTGTCCACCAATGCTGGGCAAAAATTGGGAACTGGGGGGTGTGGTGGGATGGGGGAAAGGGGAGATGGGGAGAGAAAAGTGAGAAGGGGAGGATGGGGAGAGCTTGGGGGAATGGGATGGTTGGGATAAAGGAAGGGTGGATATGGGAGCAGAGAAGTGTATATCTTAATTAAGGGAGCCATTTTAGGGTTGGCAAGAATCTTGACTCTAGAGAGGTTCCCAGGGGTCCAGAGAGATGTCCCCAGCTAGGTCCTTTGGCAGATGAGGAGAGAGAGCCTGAAATGGCTTGATACTATAGCCATACTAATGAATATCTTGCATATCACCATAGAACTTTCATCTGGCAATAGATGGAGATAGAGACAGAGACCCACATTGGAGCACTGGGCTGAGCTCCAAAGGTCCAAATGAGGAGCAGAAAGAGGGAGAACATGACCAAGGAAGTCTGTATGAAATATTTTTGTAATTCAGATTATATAATACTAATTTAATTTTCTCAAATAACAAATAAAATGGAGCATCAAAATTCAGTGCTTCTTGGTCTCACATGTCTTATGATTTTTTGTCATTGTCTTCATTAAAATCACATTAATTCATGCATTGCTGATAAGTCCTTGTTAGAGGTCCTACATATTTCTTGAAAGATTCATGGCAGGACTCTGTGGGTGGGATACCATGGTGAGTAGAAGACAGACAGATGCACCATGCAGAGAGAGCTTTGGTATAGAGCCTATTTAATGGGTAAGGGGGTTAGAGAATGAACAGACAAAAATTTTAGAGAGAGAGAGAGAGAGAGAGAGAGAGAGAGAGAGAGAGAGAGAGGAGAAGGGGGAAAGGAGGGGAGGCTGTTGTTACCTGTTCAGAAGATATCAATTTGCCTCAGTGGGAAGGGGAGGTGGAGTTTGGGTGTGGGCAGAGCTTGTCCCTTAAAGGGACAGGGAGGGTATCCAGGTGACAGCGAAGGTCAGAAACTGATAACATTTCCATCTTTCTCTCATAACAAAAAAGAGGGTTAGATAGGCATGGCAGGTTAAAGGGATGGGGAAGTGGCATTCTCAAGGCTGCTTTCTACTTATTTTGGCTATCGAGTTTTGGGGAGCCTGAGAACGATGGGTGCTAGTCACATTCTGGGATAACTGATTGTTTCACTGCTGTTCAGGGTTTGTGGTGTGGAACTGTCTGGTGTCTCTTGGACCTGGCAAGGTGTTGGCAGAGCAGAGGACAAAGTTAAGCTTAGGAAGAAGAAAAATTTCAGGGCCAGGGAATTAAGATAGGGGTATTTATGACCTGTTAAAGGTGAGTCTCTCAATTCAGCTTCCTGGAACTCACAAGAATACTTTACGCTTGTAAATCATAAGTTTTAGACACATGCATTATATAAATAGCAGCATATTTATGTCCAAATGACTGTGACAGATGTTTTTGCACAAAAACTGGTGTCTTTAGAAAATGACCAAAGAGAATTTAAAATCTTGATCTTGCAGCAGTGGTCGTAGTAGTACTCTGCAAGAGTTGGATTAATTGTTTATCAGCATTTTATTGATAATGTTAAGATTATGAATGGTAGCATGAGAGAGAAATTTGATAACTTACATTTGTTCTTAGTCTTTTACCTTGTGGGTACACAGCTTAATAACTTGCATTTGTATATCTTAAAGCACCTTTCAGGTTCGATCATTTGTATCTTAAAACACCTTTTATTTAAAACATGGCAAAAAGTTATACTGAAATTGGTGTCAAACTCTATGAGAGATCTTTAAGGAGAATACAATTTTACTTGAGTCATTGATTTAAAAAATGACAGAGAATTTACTTGATTGACTATCTAGAGCCACTCATCAGGGTCTTCCATGTTCATTGAGGGCAGAAGTTTTAGGAATTTATTTGTCTTGTACTGTTTACAACAGGACCTTCCAGGTTTCAGAAGATCCTGTTGGTAAGGAAATCTGTAGGAAGACAAGCCTACCTTGACCTCACCAGCAAGGACATTTATTCTAGCAATTCTGTCTGCTGTCTGGAGATCTTCAGGAATTTAGATAAAAGGCAGTTCTTCTCTGTGGTTAGTGTTTTCACTTGCTGAAACAAATTGCAGATGGGCATTGTTCTGTGCCATTTTGTGCCCTTTTGTCTTCTGTCTCCTTTGGAGCAGGAGGGGGGTGTGTAGCGGCGTAAATGAACAGCAGACAAAAGTTGTAATAAAATATTCAGATTTAATAAGGGAAAGACTTACAGAACCAAAGTTCCAGCAGAGAACAAGAAAGCAGAAGGGAAGGGGGGAAGCACACCAGCAATATTTATTAGTAAAAAATATCCTCAGAGCACCCCGCGCTACAAGCAAGGTGATTGGCTGAGGCTATGCCTACATCTCCCACTTTGTTTAAATAAGATAGAGCCAAACCAAATACAACTATATACAATAGAAACAAATAATAAATACACTAAACATTCTATTCCAAGGAGTCTAAATAATGTAGAGAATAATTACAATTATCTAATCTTCAACTTCGTCAAAGATCTGAGAAGGGAATTAATATTACTTAACAAACGAGAGATATCCAAAATATGCAACAATTGACAGAGACAACTGACTACCTGGGCAATCACCCAAAGTCTTGTTTGCAATGTTGAGTTAACCAACTTTGGCTAAGGCCTAACATAACTGACATACCATTATTAAAGGCAAGGAACTTTTTTAGAACTATCCTGCCCTGTCTTGGCAAGATAAGACAATCCTGTTTCATCCACTTATGGATATTCTGTATCTTTGTCTGTAGTTGAGGTATGGGCTTTTCTTAACCCAAAGGCCAGTTCTGCCAAGAAGACAAGCTTCCAGTGGAGTGCCTGTCGTGCTCAACGTTCTCTTGGGAGTAGAGTGGCATTGCTAGGAGTGATTGTGTCTCATTGGCATGGAATTCTAGGTTAGATTAAAGGCCATTTTTACAGCTCTTTGAAGAGGCTGAAGATTATACTATCTATACTAAATATAATCTCTATGTATCTAAAAAACCTAATTATCCTAAAAATAAATATGACAAACATGATTCTCAATACCTATCTGACTTGAAGACTAAGAGAATAAACAACTGTGCAATATATGAAGACAATGTTCTCCAACTGTAAACAATGTCATTATATATCAAATGTAAACAATGTTATATAAATAATATCAGAGGGAGAATTGTACATTGTAATATGGTAAATGTATCAATACAATATAGACAAAGTTATAAGCATACTTTTATACAAAAAATAGAGATAGGAGCACTCACATTCAATATTCAATATATCAATATACAAAAAACAGTACCAATATATTTTTCTAAAAACAGTAAACTGCAAATACCAATCATACCATCAAACCAGTTAATCTCCCCTTTTTTTGAAAGTACCCCTAATTCCATAACATATCTACCCCATCCCCTCAACTCTATACCAACCACTAAATGATGTCCCTAACTCTGAGGGCAAACTCTGTTGGGAGAGAGGACGTTGTCCTCTAAGATTGCTTCCAGCTGACATGGGGGCGACATTCTTCTTAGGGGGTCCTGTGAAAGCAAATGATGGTAAAATTCCCAAATTAACCTTTGACCTAAGAAAATTGTAACTAGCCTCTGAGTGTTTTGAGAAGGTCCAGCCAGAATGTGGTCAAAAATGTGCACCATTTGAAACTGTCTCGTGCAGTTGGTACCAAAAAAACAGGTCTAATTTTAGCTCTAAAAAAACTTCATGATGTCATAATAACCAGATTGACTTCATCCTGGAAACTTCAAAGATTACTGTAGGAAAATTTGTTGCTTGTTATGGGAAATTTAAACATTAACAGCAAAGACATATACTGACATATAAAGAAAGACACAGATATGAGGAAAGGCAAAGAAAGTTTATCAAGTATATAATTATTCTTATTCTGTCCCATTTCATGGCTCCTGACCTGAGACAGAAACTCAGAGATATTTCTTATTAACAGGCATGGAATTGAAGAGGGACTGAGCCATATTCCAACTCCAAAACCAGGTCTACACATTTATAAAGAAATGTTAATTAAGACATATAAAACCTTAATACTTACAGCACACATTTAGTTTTATTGCTTAGTGGGTCGTAACTAGTTTGCATCCATGAATAATTAAAAATTCAAGGTTCCTTAAATTCTATGAAGATGAGTGTTTTCTTGTGGAAATAAGAAAAGAACCCTGCCCCCAACCTATCTCTATTTCTCACCATCAGTATGATCGCCATCCTTGTGAATGAATTTTTATTCATCTTTTCCAATTGGCTTCTCTTCTTCAAACCGAATCTTTATTAATTTTAACGGTATCCACAATTTTTCCTCTACTGGGGAGACAAGAACAAAACCCCTTCCCCAACATAGCACATCTCCTGGCTTCCATTATGAGGTCAGCACATTCTTGGAATAAACTGGTTGATTTAGTTCGGTAGACTTTTCCATTATCCAATGTCTTTCTGCAGCCGTTGTTCCCTTCTCATTAGCACTGAGAAAATTCAAGGTAAACAAAGCATTATGTAACCTATTTCTAGGGGTGTTTTCTACCCCTTTCTGTTTGTTCAACATATTTTATAGTTCGATTTGATCATTCTATGAATGCTTGACCTGTAGGATTGTATGGTATACCTGTAACATGCTTAATGTTGTAATAATCAAAAAAAGTCTCATTTTCCTAGAGACATAAGCAGGACCATTATCTGTCTTTATTTGTGTAGGTATACCCATGATATCCATGACTTCTAATAAATGAGTGATTACTGAATCAGCTTTTTCTGAACTTAAAGCAGTTGCCCATTGAAAGCGTGAATAAGTGTCAATGGTGTGATGAATATATTTTAATTTGCCAAACTCTGTAAAGTGGAACATATCCATCTGCCAAATTTCATTCCTTTGAGTGCCCTTTGGATTAGCCCCTACAGGCAGTGGCATTTGGTTATAGAAAGAGCAAGTAGGGCATTTCTTTACAATCTCCTTAACTTTTTGCCATGTAATAGAAAACTTTTTCTTCAAGCCTTTGCTATTAAAATGATTTTTTAAATGAAATTCAGAGGCCTGTACCATACTACCAATCAATAATTGATCAATTTCTGCATTGTCTTGTGCTAGAGGACCTGGCAGACCCGTATGGGATCGGATGTGTGTTATATACATAGAGCAAAGCCTGTTCCTGATCAAATCTTGAACCTGGATAAACAATGAGGTTAGTTCTGTATCATCAGGTATAAATTCAGCAGTTTCAATATGTAAAATAACTCTTTCTGCGTATTGTGAATCAGTAACTATATTAATAGGTTCTTTAAAATCCCTTAGCACCATAAGAATGACATATAATTCTGCCTTCTGGACAGAATCAGAAAGACTTTGTTCCACCTTACACAAGTCTTCTGATTTGTAACCTGCCTTCCCTGATTTATTGGCATCACTATAAAATGTACAGGCTCCGGTTATTGGAGAATCACGGACAATTCGAGGAAGGATCTAAGAAGTTTTTTTTTTTATGAAGTTAAGCCTCTTGCTTTTTGGATAGTTGTTATTAATGTCTCCCAAAAAATTAGCACAAGCTCTTTGCCATGGTTCATTAACTTCCCATAATTTCTTTAGTTCATCAGCAGTGAAAGGCACTATCATTTCTGCTGGGTTTATGCATGCTAGTTGATGAAGTCTCAACTTGCCTTTTATAATTAATTCAGAGAATTTTTTCACATAAGTTTTTAATTTCTTACTTGGTTTATGTGGTAAAAAGATCCATTCCAAGATAATATCATCTCGCTGCATTAAAATTTCTGTAGGAGAAATTTTTGATGGTAGTATGACTAGAATACAATTGAGCTCTGGATTCACCCTGTCCACACGTGCCTTTTGTAATTTTTCCTCAATCATTGTCAGTTCCTTTTCTGCTTCAGTTGTCAATTCTCTGGGACTGTTCAAATCTTTATCACCATCCAAGGTTTTGTTCAAATGTATTATTAGATCAGGTGTTATCCCAATAGCTGCTCGTAGACTGGAAATGTCTCCTAACAGTCTTTGAAAGCCATTAAGAGTCTGTAGGTGATCTCTCCTAATTTGTGCCTTTTGTGTCTTAATTTTTTGCAAACCTATTCTATAACCTAAATAATTAACAGAATCTCCCTTCTGAATCTTTTCAGTAGCAATTTGCAATCCCCATTTAGGTAAAACTATGTTTATTTCTTCAGTCTTTCCAAGGTATCCATGTTTGAATCAGATAACAAAATGTCGTCCATGTAATAATAGACTACCGACTTGGGAAATTATTTGCGTATTATTTGCAATGGTTGATTTACAAAATATTGGCACAGGGAGGGGCAATTTAAAATGCCCTGTGGGAGAACGGCCCATTAGTATCTTTTCGAAGGTTGAGAATTATTATAAGTAGGTACCATGAAGGCAAACTTTTCTCTATCTTGTTCTTGTATAGGTATGGTGAAGAAACAATCCTTTAAATCAATAGCTATGAGAGACCATCCTTTTGGTAATAAAGAGGGCAAAGGAATTCCAGATTGCAGAGGGCCCATAGGTTGAATAACCTTGTTGATAGC